>NC_022014.1:80516001-80523144 GCF_000317375.1 Microtus ochrogaster
GCCACCATGTGGTTGCTGGGAATTGAACTCAGGACCTTTGGAAGAGCAGGCAATACTCTTAATCTCTGAGCCATCTCTCCAGCCCCGCGAGGACACTTTTTATTTTTCAAAAGAGATTTATTTTTATTCTTGTTGCAATAGGAGCGGCGGGGCTGCATTCCGACCGCCCCGGCTCCTGCAGCCTGGCAAGCTTATGCCCCGAAATAATTACACGGAAACTGTATTCTTTTAAACACTGCTTGGCCCATTAGTTCTAGCCTCTTATTGGCTAACTCTTACATATTGATCTAACCCATTTCTAATATTCTGTGTAGCACCGCGAGCTGGTGGCTTACCAAGGAAGATCTTAACCTGTGTCTGTGTCCGGTGGGAGAATCATGGCGACTGTCTGATTCAGCTTTCTTTCTCCAAGAATTCTGTTCTGTCTACTCCACCCACCTAAGGGTTGGCCTATCAAATGGGCCAAGGCAGTTTCTTTATTAATTAACCAATGAAAGCAACAGATTAGAAAGAAATCACTCCCACATCGTTTTCTCCCTCTCTCCCTCTCTCTCTCTCTCTCTCTCCCCCCCACTCCCGCCATGTGTTTGTGTACTTGTGTGTGCATACCCGAGGAGGCCAGAGATGTCGAAGTCACAGTGACGGGTGGTTGTAAGTTGCCTGACATGGGTTCTCAGAACCAAATTCCGGTCCTCTCGAAGAACAGTGCACATTCTTAACAGCTGAACCACCTCTCTGGTTCTTCAGATGTGTTTTATTGCTGGTGGCTGAGTTTGTGCACACTGTGGAAGTCAGTGAGGAAGTGGGGTGGGGCCTGGAGAAGGGGGGTGACATCCCAAGGGTGCGGACAGGATTTTGGAGGATCCTAGGAGGCAGGATAACACGGCTTTGACACCAGGCTGGTGGAGGCAGTGAACCAAAGGGGACACATGGGCCAAAGCCTCCTGGGAATCTCAGCTCCGGAAAGAGAGCTGCTTTAGGAGCAAGACAGTGGCAGTCACTGAGTCCGGAACTGGATCTTATGGTGCTGAGCAACAGGCCCAGGGCCCCGAGCAAGCCACACAAGCCCCCTATCATTGAGCTCTGCCCCACACCTTGGTTTTCTAAGTAAACATTGTAAAGAAAAGAGTCATATAACTGGGCTCAACCAGCCTACGTCTCTGTAAGTCTAGATCCCCTGCCCCCTCCTTGGGTGTCCAGGCCATTCCTCCCCCCTCAGCCCCTCCCCCACACCCTGCACCTTCTCCAGATCCTCCAGGGATTCTCTGCAGGACCCGGCCGGCTCTTCTAGGCAGTCTCATTCCTCACACACTGCTCTCTGATAAAGTGATGGATCACATCCTGCCTCTGTGTTAGCCTGGCTAGCCATCCTGCCTCGGAGTAAGCCTGCTGTGTATCCAAACAGCAGACTGCATCCCCAGAGGCCAGCAGGGGCAGGCTTTACTCCCAGCTCAGCAGTAGGAGCCTAGGAGCCCTGTGTGTTCAAGGTCCCGCCCTCAGCCTCCTCAGACTTTCCTCCCAAAGCCCTGCGCTCTCCCGACTGGAGGAGCCCTTTCTGAAAGCCTTTCCTCCCACCTCAGCTGCAAATCTCACAGAACAATAGATCGAATTGTTTAAAAATAATTTGTAGATGTCTGCTGTCTCGTTTGAAAATACCTAATGAATAATTAACATTTGATAAATATTAAAATTTAGCATCTATTAACTTGGGCTTGAATAGTAAACAGTTTAATTGCTTAATTTGGTGTCTACTTTAAAAAACGAAACAGGAAGGAGTCCTCAGAGCCGCTACAGCCTTGGCGTTCTCAGCCAAGCCAGACTCTTTTTCTCTGCCAGAACAGGCAGGTGTCCTGTGTCACAGGTGTCTCCTGGGGCAGGCATCCATCCAAGCGGAGAGGAGACTGTGGTGACATCACTTCTTCCCCTCTGAGACCCAGGAGGGCTTTGGTTCCCAAAGGCTCAGTGCGTTTAACTCCACAATGTCACAATGTCAGGAGTTGTAAAGTCCTCAGGAGAGCTGGCTGCTGGGCAACACGAGTCTGGGCGGGGAGGAGGAAAGCTGCCTTAAGACCGAGGCTTCAGTGGGTGCGGTGGTGGCGCATGCCTTTAATCCCACCTCTCGGAGGCAGAGGCAGGCGGATCTCTGTGAGTTCGAGGCCAACCTGGTCTACAAGAGCTAGCTCCAGGACAGGCACCAAAGCTACAGAGAAACCCTGTCTGAAAAAAACAAACAAACAAAACAAAACAAAACAAAAAGACTGAGGCTTCTGGGGCTGTGAGACAGCTCACCGGTTAAAGGGGCTTGCTGCTAACCCTCAGTCCCTGAGTTCAATCCCTGAGACTTACATGGTAGAAAAAGAGAACCTGTTCCTGCTGGTTGTCCTCTGACCTCCACAAGTGCTCCGTGGCATGTACACACACACACCACACACACACACACACAGAGAGAGAGAGAGAGAGAGAGAGAGAGAGAGAGAGAGAGAGAGAGAAGAGTCAAGGCTTCTAGAAGGGCACAGCGCTCTTCTAGAGACCCGGGCTCAACCTGTCGCCATGACTTGGCACCAATGTAGTCTGTCTAGTTAGTCCAGCAGTTAGTTACCAACAAGGATCTGTGGTGCTGCCTGGTCTTTGGAGTTCTTGACAGGCAGGCTCTGGAGAGGCATCCTGGGTCCCCAGAAGAGCCTCACTGTGGCACCCAGGTGACAAAGAATGGACTCCTGTGTCTCTTCAAAGCTAATCCGTTCTCCTGTCCATTGGGGTGGAAGAATCCCCTGGTCTGATTCCAACCAAATCACACACTCGGGAGGGAGCCATCTGGAGTGGGCGTGTCCTGTGGGTGCTGGGAGTCTCAGGGAACACTGGTTTGGGTGTTGGAGGCAAACAGGGAAACCTCTCTTCAACTTTCTTACCGTTTTTGGGAGTACCCGGCTTTTCATGGTCACTCTGTCCTGGGGGACGTGAAGCAGCCTAGGTGTGTGGACCTAGAAATCTGTTCAGAGCACGACCTGGTCCAAACATCAAGGCTACCCGGCCAGGGAGCATCCACAGTGCTCTGCCGCCCTGACCAGGCAGTAGATGGCAGACCCAAGGCCCCCTATTTAAGGCTAAGTCTCTGGGCAGGCCAGCATAGTGATGAGTTCTCTGTGACCTGAAGTCACCATGTGATGTCCAAGGGCTCCGAAGGACTCGGAGCACCAGCTTCACCCACCGGGACTGCTCCATCTCTGGTTCACTGCCCGGCCTGAAGAGGAGGAAGAGACAGCACAGGACTCTCGGGGCGCAGAGCCACTAGGAGTGAACTCAGAACATTCCTGGGGTTCTTAAGAGAAGTCAAGCTTTGGGGGTTGGGAAGGGGTGAGTGCCCCTCCACCCCCGCCCCACAAGCGTCTCCTTCCAGCCCCCCTTGATTCACCTCTCTGCTGCCTGTGCCCCCTTTCCAGGGTGCTCTCCCCACAGGGTGGATGTGAGCAGCCTATTCCACGTCCTTGGGCCATGGTATTCTCTGGCTCCATGTTCCAAGGCCAGGGCCTGCGGCAGCACGGGCCAAAGGGTCTCGGGAGTTTTAAATGGCAGAGAAGGGGCATTTCCGATCTCGTTTTCCAGTATTTCAGCTGCGCCATAATCTGTTTACCACACAATTTGTGTCACTTTGATAAGCGGCTGCTTCGAGACTACATTTATTAAAACCCAGAGCCAGGACAGCTTTCAAGTCTCCCAAGAATTGTAATACATGTTTGAAATTAGTCATTACGGTGTTTGCTGGGCTGCGCGTCTGTGCTCCATCTAGGAGACAAATGGTCACATCTCACGTACGTTCCTTTTGGGTGATGATGGCAAAGTCTTCACTTTGACACCTCCAGAGGTGGGGGGTAGGAGGGACCAGGACAGGGTCGGGCAGCTGAGCCTCTGGGCCCGCTGCTCAGCCCCGTGAAATGCCTGTTTAGTTTAAGCTCCGTTACAGAGGAGCACAGTGGCCAGGGAGGCCCTTCCCTTCCTCTTCTCTCCTCCCCAATCCAATCTACTTATTCTGCCCCTGGAGCCAGAGCTCCCGTTCACCACCACATCCAACCGTGCCATCCAGCATCCGGGGACATTGCAATTTTGCGGATGGTTTCCGATTTCCTTTGGGTTGGGGAGGGGTGTAGTTCCTCAGAAAAACAGCCTCCGCTCTAGGGTGCCACATTCTCAGGGGCTCACGCTCAGGCAGGTTTTGCGCTCAGGGAGAAGGAAGAAGACCTTCATAGCACCAGCGACTAGCTTGGGGAGGGCAGGGAAAGCAGGTGTGGGAATGGGACTCCAGCCACGGTCTGCCTTGGCGATGCCCTGGGACTCAGGGTCCCAAGGTGTGATGGTCAGAGTGCTGAGCCGGCAGAGTTAGAGATAAACCAAGAAGCGAGGATGGGGCTCTGGGTGGCTGTGGTCTGGCAGCAGGCAGGCGAGGCGCAAAGCTCCAGGGCTGGGCATCCTTTTCCGGGTTCCTCAGAGCTAGGGGTGCTCTTCTCCGTGTTGTTGGGGCTTCATGGGTGGTGCTTGGTGCAGGCCTATTGGACAGGTCCAGGGTCTCCACCGTGGAGGAGAACGGAGTGGGCTGGCATAGGTGGAACAATCCCAGCATGCTCCTGTGTAGAGGACACCCACTGTTAGCTGATCTTCGTGGCGGGTGGAGGTGTGCGTGTGGGAGTCAGAGACAGGCAAACATAAGTGAAAATCAGAGCAAGACAGAGACAGATGGAGAGGCAGAGAAACAGAGATGAGAGAGAGAGTGTGTGTGTAGCCGGGAGATGAGAGAGAGAGACAGTGTAGCCGGGAGATGAGAGAGAGAGTGTGTGTGTAGCCGGGAGATGAGAGAGAGAGTGTGTGTAGCCGGGAGCAGTCTACCTGCGCACTGAGCATTCCAAGTCCTTGTGGTGTCTTCTGTGGTCAGGAGCCAGAACCTGGGCCCCCTAAACAGGTCCTTTCTCTCCCCTTCAGGAAGTCCTGGCCAAAAGTGAGGGAAATGGAGCCCCGTGCTCATCAAACAATTTCTAGATTGACAAATTTGGGTAGCTATGACAGCATCTGGGAGAAGGGAGCTCAATGAAGAAGAGGAAGGGAGCCCTGGAGGTGGGGAGTCAGAGCTGGCTCCTCTCAGGTGGGTGGGATGAGATGGCAAGCCAGACGGGAGTTGCTAGGACTGAACAGCAATGGCATCCTCTGCTCTGTGGGAACTGGGCTTGTGTTCCTAGGGCTGATGTGGGCAGGTGGCTGGAGCTCAGAGATGAGGCCTCAGAGCAAAGGGCGGGACCTCTTGGCCTCATCTTCGCCAAGGAGATGAGCTGCCAAGATGTCAAGCAGGGCCAATGCCTAATCAGATCCTGCACTTGGAAAAATTCACCTTGGCTGCTTAAGTAGAAGAGACCAGAAGGAGAGGGTTGGGGTGTAGTTTGACCGTAGAGAGCTTTCCAGGGTGTCCCAGACTGTGGTCTGGTCCACAACAGCCCAAAAGCAGGAGGAGGGAAAGCGAAAAGGGACAAGGGAGGTTTAGGAAGCTGGTCCATCCAGGCAAGAGGGTTGAAGGCTCCAAGGGAAGCGGGGAGGACGAGGAGATATGGGGAGGGAAAACCAAAGGTTTATTCTGCTTGTGGCTCTTAAGATTCTGGGTGCACTGTGAGGCCCTGTGGCACGACAGGGGGAACAGGGGACGCAGGGAGCAGCCACAGTTCAGGACACAAGGCTAGAGGGCTGTCAGGGGTTGATGGAGTCAGGTTCTTACAGCGGCTCACTCCAGAGTTTATTCTAGGATACTATGCACCCTCCTCACTCCTACAAATCTCGAGACCATGCGACCCAGCTGCCAAAAGTTCCACTATCTGCGAACAGGCACACCGGGAAACAGCCCCCCCCCCCCCCCCGTCACTAGACGTGTGAAAGGGTACTTGTATCCAAACCTCAGTGGCACTTTACCTGGGCACTGTTGGGGGTTAGTTTTGTTTATGCTGCATTTGTTTAACTCTGTGAAGCTGTGATTCTTTGCCTGTCTAGAACACCTGATGGTCTAATAAAGATCTGAACAGCCAATAGGGAGGCAGGAGAAAGGATAGGCTACGCTAGCAGGCAGACAGAATACATAGAAGTAGCCTGAGAAGCAGGAGGACATCAGGGACCAGCCACCCAGCTACACAGCAATCTACAGAGTAAGAGTAAGATTTACAGAAGTAAGAGAATGGGAAAAGCCCAGAGGCAAAAGCTAGACAGGATAAGAAAAGCTGACATGAAACAAGCCAAGCTAAGGGCAGACATTTATAACTAAGAATAAACCTCTGTGTGATTTGTTTGGGGGCTGGGTGACGAGCTCCCCAAAAGAGTTCAAAAGATCAAAAAGAGTAAAATATCATCCTCCTCCTACTACTACAGGGCACCCCAACAGCATTCACCTAGGTAAAAACTGGAAGCGTCAGTGCTCCAGGGAGGCTGAAGTTGGCGTCAGGACGTCCCTGCTGTCTTTGCTTCCCAGTCTAGCTTCAGGCCTGTGTATAGCACAATATCAGGGTCTCGACTCCCCAGCATCCCCCTGCCCGCTGGCATATCCTAGTGTGAAAGTCAGACTTCTCCACAGAGGCCTTGCTGTGAACCACAAAGCAGGCTATGTTTCTGGGTCACCCAAGCTATGAGCAATTGCTTTATTCTCCCCCTTGGTTTTATAGCTGTCAGGACCCTGGATTCTGTGCAGAAAGGCCACTTTGCAGCCTTTTGAGGGGGCAGTCAGGTTAATCCATTGGGCATTCTCAGAGTAGGCCACATTAGCATACCTTCTGATTTTCTCCGGAGCCTCCTCCCTCCCTCTGCCCCCACTCCATGTAGGGAAAGTGTGTATATGCTGCGGAGGACAGAGATCCTTGCCAGACTCCTCTATCGCATTCCACCTTATTTTTTAAGCATTTTTATTCTTTAACTCTCTGTGTGTGCATGTGTTCAAGTATGTGTGTAATTGTGTGTGTGTCACACATGTAAAAGTCAGAGGACAACTTTGAGAGTCAGTTTTTATTTGATCTTCATCTTGCTGAAACAGGGTCTCTTGTTTCTACCATTGTGCTGTGTGCTCCAGGCTAGGTGAGCAAGGAGCTTCAGTGACTCTCCATTCCTGCCTCCCATCCTGCTGTAGGA
>NC_022014.1:80523396-80523853 GCF_000317375.1 Microtus ochrogaster
TGCAGATGTGCACCACTGCAGAGCGCTGAGACTGCAGATGTGCATCACTGTAGAGCACTGGGACTGCAGATGTGCACCACTGCAGAGTGCTAAGACTGCAGATGTGCACCACTGCAGAGCACTGAGACTGCCGATGTGCACCACTGCAGAGCACTGGGGCAACAGATGTGCATCAGTGCAGAGCTCTGAGACTGTAATGTGCATCACTACAGAGCACTGGGACTGCAGATGTGCACTGCTGCAGAGCTCTGAGACTGTAGATGTGCATCACTGCAGAGCTCTGGGACTGCAGATGTGCACCGCTGCAGAGTGCCGAGACTGCAGATGTGCACCACTGCAGAGCTCTGAGACTGCAGATGTGTACCACTGCAGAGCACTGGGGTTACAGATGTGCATCAGTGCAGAGCTCTGAGACTGCAGATGTGCACCACTGCAGAGCTCTGAGACTGCAGATGTG
>NC_022014.1:80524613-80530008 GCF_000317375.1 Microtus ochrogaster
CTGGAGCATGAGGATTCAGATAGACTAGCTGGCCAGAAAGTCCCAGAAGTCCTCCTGTCTCCGCTCCTTCAGCATGGCTATACCATGTTTTCTCATAGGTGCTGGGGACTGTCCTCATACCTTGATGACAAAGGCTTTACAAGTGAGCCATCTTAGCCCTAGGCCATTTCTCTTCCTCCTTTCTCCGCTGCTGGCTTCAAAGCCATCTCTCAGGCCTTCTGTCCTGGTATTTAGATATGCAGATCAGATCCAGGCTCCTGTTTTGCATGAATGTTTGACCTTGGGCAGGCTGCTCTTGCAGGATGGATGCATCCTAGCTGCATTTAATCACCAGGAGCAGCGAAAGCCTTGAGAAACCACAGAGGCCCAATTCCCTGCACTCTGCCTGCCTTGGCATAGTAATGAACTTCTGGAAAATAGTTAATCAATAAATTGAGCAAGTAGACCCAGTAGCTAACCCCTTTTGTGAGGTTCTTAATCATAATTGCAGATATAAATTGGGAGGGTGTGGGGAGAGATCTCTGGGAGGCTGGGACAGGAAAAGCTTATATTAACTTCTGGTTTCTTGAGCAGGGTTGTGCTGTGACAGCGCTAGGCTTAGATTGGATGAGGGGACAGGACAGAGAGCTGGTCCATCGGCCTGCCTCTTTAATTAATTAATTAACTACTTTGCCGGCTTGGGGGAGTTAGTTCTTCCCTTGCACCATGCAGGGCCCAGAGACAGAGCTTAAGTTTTCATGTTTGGTTGCAAGCACCTTTACCCATCTTCCCTCTTTCCTCTCTGCCCATGCTTAGCTGCCCTTTGAGGCCTCTAGGGAAGGACTGAGGTATTGACCAAAGGTCAGCTGTGAGTTCAGAAGCCAAGGCCTTGCCTGTGTGACTCACGGAGCCATAGGGCCATGCCTGCATCTTCTAGCTCCACCTGTATTGTATCATCCAGCCCCTCTGAAGATTCCCTTCCACTTACAGGAAACCCGACCTCTGGTACTCGGTACCTACCTCCAGGCTTCCTGCTCCTTGGTACCTTAGTGACCCCCACAGCCTCTTCATGCCCAGACACGATCTATACCCTGGGGCAGCCAGGGGTGGTGGTTGGTGGTAGGGCAGAACAGAGGTACATTTTGCCTGACTAACCTCTGCCATCCCAGAAACACCTTGATAGAAGGCAAGGTGTTGATGAAAATGATATGTGCTTTCCAGACCTGAGAGACAGTGGGTACAGTGACTCTCTCTCTCTGGGGACATTGAAGGCATCCCAGGCCTGCCATTCAAGAAAGGAGAGTTCTTCCTGACTGCCCTAAAGGCTCAGGGGCCGTCCAGGAAACTCCTGCAGTGAGGAGGGGGAGGGGGGGCAATCCTGGCCTTTCTGGATTACTTTGCTCAGGAGGCTACTGCCCACAAATACTTTATTCAAAATGTAAAATATAAAGGGCCAGGAGCATAGCTCAGCGGTAGAGTGCTTGCCTAGCACATTCAAGGCCATGGGCTCCATCTCCAGAGCCACAAAAAAAAAAAAAAAAAAAGCAGGGATGAAAGCTAATAATGAAAAAACACTCACATGAGTCAGACGTGGTGTGCACGCCCTTAATCCAGCCTTTGGAATCCGAGAGACGCATCATGTGCTTAAGGCTGGCCTCGGCTACAGGGAGACCCGATGTCAAAACAATAAGAGCACAAGAATTATGTAAGAACTATTTAATAATTGCATAAATTTAATATTTTAAAATTTAATAAATTAAAATTTGGATGAGAAAACAGAACCCTCAGTTACATGTAAGTCATCCTAAAGCCTTTCGCCTGGGAAGGAGACAAGAACTAGGCTGTGGGCTCTGTCTAACTTTCTCAGGCTTCCCTGCATCCAGCCTTATAATCACAGAGATGGCATGTGTACACGTGAGTGTGTATCTGTGTGAGCTTGTGTCTGTGAGCATGTATCTGTGTGCATATGTGTGTATGTATGTGCATAATCATGTGTTGTATTGTGTATGTATGTGTGTGCATGCCTCTCTGTGTGTATATATGTATGTGTGTGCATGCCTCTGTGTGTGTATATGTGTGTCCACGTGTGTGCCTCTGTGTGCGTGCGTGTGTGTATGTGTGTGTGCCTCTGTATGTGTGTGTATGTGGGTGTGCCTCTGTGTGTGTGTATGTGGGTTGTGCACGTGCCTCTCTCTATGTGTGTGTATGTGTGTGAGTGCGCGTGCCTCTGTGTGTGTGTATATGTGTGTGTGCCTCTGTGTGTGTGTGTGTGCATGCCTCTGTGTGTGTGTGTGTGTGTGTGTGTACACGTGTGTGTGTCTGCTGAGTGCTGGCGGCTGCAGGAAGTATGATGCAGTGGTAGCCAGCTGCCTGTCTTGGAGCTGGAATTTTCCACGGCAGTAAATCTCTTTGAGAGGGGCGGCCACAGAGGAAGTGAGCTCAGGATATTTACAGCTCTCTTTAATACAGACTTCCATATCCTGCAAGGTCGCAGGAATGTAGGAATGGTCATATGTGTTTGAGAGCACGTTGGTGCCTGCAGGCCTGGCGATGGGAGCCCATGTGTCTGCACACAGCATACCTACAGTGGAAAAGGAGAAAAAAAAATGGGAATAACTGGTGCCCTGCTTCCCTTTATCCCTCCCTCTCCCCTCCTTCCCTCCTCCCTCCCTCCTTTCCCTCCCCTTCTCCTTCCTTTATGCCTCTGACACTGACCTCATTATTCTCTTTTCTCTTTCTTCCTCTCTTTTCCTAAACTTTTCTGTGATCGGTTTCTTCATGTGAGGGACGACTTCTGCCTTCTTACCTTCCTTGACTCCAGACATTCGGGGAAGGAGCAGTCTTGAAAAATGTTCACTGGGAGAAAAGCCCTTGCCGAGTTGAAATTAAATATTGTAATGATATCAAACAGTAGGCAGTCCCACTGACAGCCCTGACAGCTGTTTGTTCTTGAGAATAGCATTTACCATGTCACTGCTATAAGGGCGTGTGCTTGAATTAAAATAATTATGGCGGATCACACAACAAAGATTCCCCAGAGTCAATCATCCCTCACAAATACTGTGGTGGAAGCTTCTGGAAGTGGAAAGACCCTGCCACAGGAGGAAGCCATGGAGTGCTTACTGTGGTCCCCCAAACAGCAGGGCTCTGGGAGAATCTGGGGAGCCTCCTGGTGACATGCGTGCACAGGTCACTGTCACACCCGTGACCCCTCCTGAGAGAGGTCCAAAGTCAGCGTTCTCAGGCACTGTACCTCTTGGCCATTCTGAATCGGAGGCTGCAGTCCTGAGCCATCATGGTGTCCACCAATGTCAGGCTCCCTCAAGCCAACATGACCCTATCGGGGACAATGCAGGGCAATCAGCCTCTTGCTGACTACGACCAAGGGAAGTGTCATTGTGTAGCCCTGGCTGTCCTGGAACTTACTCTGTAGACCAGGCTGGCTTCAAACTCCCAGTGTTCTGTCTGCTTCTGCCTCTAGAGTGCCAGGAAGAAAAATTAAGGGCAGTCTAGGAGAGATATAGGAAGATAGTCACCAAGGAAGGGCCATTATTTCAGATGACTCAATGAGGTGGTATAAGTACTCGGAATGTATAATAAATAGAAAAAAAAGGAACCAGGAAAATATTAAGTGGGGAATCTAGCTTGGCTTTCAAAGGTGGAAACAGCCCTGGCCCTGCCCAGGCAGTGATCCAAGAAAGAAAGAATTAGTTAGGAGCCTCATATTGGCTGACGGGGTGGAGGGTGGAGCCGAGAGGCAGGTGCTGAAAGAAGGGTTAGATGAAGGACACTAATGTCACGTTAGTCCTGCGACACCAGGGCCAGCACCCAAAGCTCCGCAGTAGTCAGCGCTGAGGATGAGGGTGGCTTAGGCAGCAGAAGTTTCTCTCGACCGGTTCTGAAGATCAAAAGCCTGAGATCTGCCATCCTGGGGCTGGGTC
The DNA here is from genome assembly GCF_000317375.1 of Microtus ochrogaster. NCBI lineage: Eukaryota > Metazoa > Chordata > Mammalia > Rodentia > Cricetidae > Microtus > Microtus ochrogaster. Next base: position 80,528,534 of record NC_022014.1, read on the forward strand.
CTCCTGTCCCCATCTCTCTTGGCTATGGGATGTGCTGGCATTCTAGTGCCCTTTGACATGTTGTACCCCTGCCTTCATCTCTGCCTGGCTGCTCCCTTTGTGTGTCTCTGTATACAAGTTTTCTCTCTCTTTCTTTTGTATGTTCATGTGTGTACATGTATGTCTGGAGGTCTAAAGTGCATCCTGGATGTCTTCCTCCACGCTTTCAACCTTCCTTTTGGAGACAGGATCTCCCTCGGACCCCGGAGTTCACCAATTCAGTTACACTGGAGCAGTGGCAAACCCCGAGGCTCCACCTGTCTCCTTTCCCCCAGGGCTGGAATCGGTGCAAACTGCCATGCCTGGCTCTCCCTGTGCAGCAAGCTCTTTGCAGACCAAACCATCCCACAGCTCCAGTTTCCTCTCTTTATATAGACTCCAGTCACAGTGGGTTGGGACTTCTTAATGACCTACTTTAACTACATTGCATTGTTTGTTTATTTGTCTGTCTGTCTGTCTGTTTTTTAAGACAGCATTTCTCTTTGTAGTCCTGACTGGCTTTGAACTCACGGAGCTCTGCCTGCCTCTGCCTCCAGAGTTCTGGGATTAAAAGCATGCACCACCACTGCCCTGCTTGATGTTGACTGCGTCTCCTAAGACCCCATTTCCTCACTGTGTTGGTGAGCTTTTATGTCAACTTTGGGAAGAGGGAACCTCAATTGAGAAAATGCCCCTGCCAGATTGACCTGTGGACAAGCCTGTGGTACATTTTCTTGATTGATGATTGATGAGGAGTGGGAAGCAGCTCCCTGTTGGCGGTACCACTCCTGACCTGGTGGCCCTGGGTTCTATAAGAGAGCAGACTGAACAAGCCATGGAGAGCAAGTCAGGAAGCAGCACCCATCCATGGCCTCTGCATCAGCTCCTGCCTCCAGGTCACATCTTGAGCTATGGCCCTGGCTGCCCTGGATGAGGGACTACAAGGTGTAAGATAAAATAAATGGTTTCCTCCCTAAGTTGCTTTTGTACATGGTGCTTGATCACAGCAAGAGAAACCCTAACTGGGGGCATGAGTTCATGGTCTAACACTTGCTTGGCATTGGTGAAGCCCTGGCTTCAATTGCCAGCACCACAAACAACCACACATCTGAACCAAGTTACACCTTGAAGCACCAGAATTTACACATAAGTTTTAGAAAGGCATGATTTAACTGGTGACAGAAAACTTGTAGTTACTCTTTCTATGTCCTCTAGGGCTGGCGAGATGGCTCAGGAGGTGAAGGGGCTTGCTACCAAGTCCAATAACCTCTTTCTGGTCACCAGAACCGACATTGTGGGAGGAAAGAACTAACTTACACAAGCTGGCCTCTGGCCTCCACATGTGTGCATGGCGTGCATGTGTGGCCCTTCCCACCAATGGAATTAAAAATAAAAAAAAATAGGGGCTGGAGAGATGGCTCAGTGGTTAAGAGCATTGCCTGCTCTTCCAAAGGTCC
>NC_022014.1:80530317-80532616 GCF_000317375.1 Microtus ochrogaster
TGTGTGTGTGTGTGTGTGTGTGTGTGTGTGTGTGTGTGTGTGTGTGTGTGTGTGTGTGTGTAGAGGTCAGAGGCCAACCTCCAGTGTTGTTCTTCCAGCCTCACCTACCTCTTTTTTGGAGACAGTCTCTCACTGGCCTGGAGCCCCAGTGCTAGGATTCTAATATAAACACGCTACCACATCCGGCTTTTTCACGCGTGTGCTGGGAACGGAACAAGCTGGAGAACAGCAAGTGCTCGTAACCACTGCGCTGGTTTCTTCAGACAACTTTTCCCCCAGATATGTCTCCTCTTTCTTGTCTGTCTCCTCTCCTTTGGGTGCTCACGTGATGGTGGTTAATATTGTCCCTAGGGTTCTAAGGCTCTGTTCTTTTCTTTTCCGGTCTTGTTTTTTTTTTTTGTTGTGGTTTTGGTAATTCACGTCTTTATTTCCTCGGTTTTCATCTGTCATGGCTAGTCTGTACATACCATCCAGGGCATTTTCTAGCTCAGACATTGTCCTTTTTAGGTCTAGTGGTTTTTGTTTTCTCTTCTGCTGGTCTTCTGTCTGTTTGCAGCTTTCCTTTACAGGAATTTAATATCCAGTTCCAACCAGTTTATCTTTTATGCCATCTCAGATGATTTTCTCTGATTAGGGGAAATTAAAAATAAAATGCATGTTGTCTGCTTTCTTGTGTGTCCTTTTTCTACTGGGTACCAGACATTTGAATTGCACACTGTGGTGTTGGATTTTGTTATATTCACTTAAATATTGTTGAACCGTGTTCTAAAACACAGTTAAGTTACCTGGTAATGTATTTTCCCAGTGCTGGGAGGGGGCCTCCGGGGTTGCGGATGACTTCTGCCACTGAGCACATCCCGAAGGAGTAAGTTTTTAAGCTGTATTAACATAGGCTCAGAGCAGCATTTGTTCTGGGGCTAGTGTGGTACCAGTCTGGAGAGGAGAGGCTGTATTTCAGCTTTCATGTAACAATCTATCATTGAGGGACACCAGGATGGGAACCTGGAGGTAGGAATTGAAACAGAGGCCATGGCGGAACCCTGCGTACCAGCTTGCTTTCCCTGCCTTTCTCAGCCTTCTTTCTCAATTCTCTGCCCAGGGATAGCATCACCCAGAGTAGGCTGGGCCCTCTGATATCAGTTAGCAATTGAGAAAATGCCCCCACAGACATGGCCACAGGCCAATCTGATGCGGCCAACTCTGCAGCTGGAATCCCCTCTTCTTAGGTGTGTCTACATCTGTGTCACATTGACGACACCTTGACCTTAAGTCCGTGCAACACTGTCACCAGCTCTCACACTCTCTCAAGATGATACACTCTTGCGCCCTGACCATCTTTGCCCCTAGGACCATCTGTCTGGGCTGTTGGAGATTCCCAAAGACATCTGCCTGTCTCCCCCAACACCAGTGTCTGCATCCATGAAGACATCCAAAGAGTAGGGACCCCTGTATTCCTGGTGCTTCATACCATACCTGAGGGGCAAGTTCTGAAGGGTTCATCTGTGCCAGCTTGGCTATCTGGATCACTGGGGGTCTGGGAAGGTTTTGGAAGGCAACTGACATTTAGTCTGTTTCTTGAGTAAAGATTTGCCCTCCCCAGTGTGGGGTGGGGGCATCATCCAATCCACTGAGGGCCTAGACTGAACAAGCTAGAGGATGCCATAGTCCTGCCTGTCCTGCAGTTGGGACATCCATCATTTCCTGCCGTCCGACATCCTGGCCCTCTGGGCTCAGGCAGTGACACCAGCAGCTCTAGGTCATCAGGCCTTTAGCCTTAAACTGGGAGTCTCACCCTTGCTGTCCTGAGCTCTTGGGCTTTCTCACACAGACAACATCACAATGCAAGCTTGCAGAAAAAGCAGACCATGAGAGCACTCAGCTCATGTACCTGCTCCTACATCTGCCCCTGCTCCTGCACCTGCTCCTACACCTGTACCTGTACTTGCTTCTGCACCTGCCCCTTATCCTGTTCCTGTACCTGCTTCTACACCTGTACCTGCCCCTGCACCTTCTCCTACACCTGTACCTGTACTTGCTTCTGCACCTGTGCCTGCTTCTGCTCCTGCACCTGCTCCTACACCTGTACCTGTTACTTGCTTCTGCACCTGTACTTGCTTCTGCACCTGCCCCTTATCCTGTTCCTGTACCTGCTTCTACACCTGTACCTGCCCCTGCACCTGCCCCTGCACCTGTACCTGTACTTGCTTCTGCACCTGTACTTGCTTCTGCACCTGTGCCTGCTTCTGCACCTGCCCCTACACCTGTACCTGTACTTGCTTCTGCACCTGCCCCTTATCCT
>NC_022014.1:80532716-80534012 GCF_000317375.1 Microtus ochrogaster
GTACTTGCTTCTGCACCTGCCCCTTATCCTGTTCCTGTACCTGCTCCTACACCTGTGCCTGCCCCTGCCCCTGCTCCTACACCTGCACCTGTACCTGCATCTGCACCTGAATCTACATCTATATCAGCTTCTGTGCCCACACCTGCATCTCTGTCCCATTGGCTCAGTTTCTTTGGTAGTGGTCCCCAGTAAGGACACCCACGGGGGATGGTCTGGTGATGGAGAAGCCTCTGTGAATGTGATGCTTGAGCCCCTTCTCACACTTGAGCTCCATCCCTCATCTGCCAAAGGCAAACCTGAAGCAATAGACCCCGGGGACCTAGGATCATGGATCCTTATAACTAGTGGCAAATAAACAAGATAAAATGCGGTGTAATTACTCCTGGAGTCATTTCCTTGCATTTATAATTGACCTATGCATTCTTTAATCTTTAATGCTCTTTTGAAATTCAGCCTCAGGGAGCCATCATGTTATTGATGTTTGTCATGGTTAGGACTCTAGAGGCAGTGGGCTTTGGTTAAGATGTCATCAAAAGAAAAAGGCAGTTTATGAAGGCATGGCTTTTACATGTCTGCGAAGGGGGATACAGAGAGGGGGCTGGAGCTGCCTGCATTTTGCTGCATCAGGATGACAGTGGTGGTGATGGCAACAGTGATGGTGCTGATGACAGTGGTGATGTTGATGGCTGATGGTGGGATTCAGGTGATTGGTGGTAGTGATGGCAATGATATGATGGTGGTGGTGGTGATGATGGTGATGGTGGTGGTGATGGTTGTGATGGTGATGGTGGTGGTGATGAAGATGGTAATAGTAATGATGATGGTTGAGATGGTGGTGGTGGTGGTGATGATAGTGATGGTAGTGGTGATGATGTTGATGGCTGATGGTGGGATTCAGGTGACTGGTGGTAGTGGTGGTGGTGGTAATGGTGATGGTGGTGGTGGTGATGAAGATGGTGATGATGATGGTTGTGGTGGTGATGGTTATGATGTGATGATAATGATTGTGTGTTATAGATTCCCCTCTGTATGTTGTGAATATGTTTTATTACTATTGGTTAATAAAGAAACTGCTTTGGCCTTTGACAGGGCAGAACAAAGTCAGAAGGGCAATCCAAACAGATATATAGAGAGGGAGAAAGTAGGTGGAGTCAAAGAGATACCATATAGCTGCTGAAGGAGACAGGTACTGGACCTGTCTGGACCTGATACCTTACCAGTAGACCACAGCGTCATGGTGATACACAGATTAATAAAAATGGGTTAATTTAAGATGTAAGAGGTAGCTAGGGATAC
>NC_022014.1:80535607-80540656 GCF_000317375.1 Microtus ochrogaster
CTTGGACTTTTTATGACAATGAGATATATCCCCTGGCAGCACCAAACTACTTCAAGAGGAAGATGGGCATTGAAGAGGCTTCTTATGGAGTTTGTTAGCCATTTGGGCAAGAAACTGCTCTTGCCTGGACTGCTTGATGTCATGTTGTATGAACTGGACATGTAGGACCCACAGAAAAATGACTGCTGAACTTGTCTAAAGAAGGTGAGACAATCCTTCAGGGTTCCTGCTTCACAGAAAAGACTGCCAGACATTCTGCAGGACATAGAAGAAAGCAACTGATGGACTTTGCCATTACAAGGCAGAACAGATCAAATTTCTTGCTTCATGGAAAAGTCTGCCAGAGACTATGGGCCTGTAGGCTGAAGATGGATGTCCCAATGTTACAAAAGAACTTTGGGTGGCTGTCCAGGCATCAAGACATCTCTGTTAATTCTATAATGTTGGAAGTTGTTTACAATGTACTTCCTGTTTACTTAGGTAATATTATATCATTCTGGAGTCTTTGAAGAGTTGAAGACAGTTATAGTTTTCTTAGTTATGATAAAAGATAAATTAGATATAAATATTGTAACTGTAATTCTTGCTTGATACCTGTTTTGTTATATGTAATGTTACTATGTTAAATTAAAATCTTCCTTTTTATTTAGACAGAAAAGGAGAGATGATGTAGATTCCCCTTTGTATGCTGTGAATATGTTTTATTAACATTGGTTAACAACATTGGTTAACAAAGAAGCTGCTTAGGTCTATGGCAAGGAAGAATAAAGCCAGGTGGGAATATATATGTATGTGTATATATATATATATATATATATATATATATATATGGAGGGAGGGAGGGGGAGAGAGAGAGAGAGAGAGAGAGAGAGAGAGAGAGAGAGAGAGAGAGAGAGAGAGAGAGAGAGAGAGAGAGTGTGTGTGGAATCAAAGAGACACCATGTAGCTGCTGAAGGAGACAGGTGCTGGAACCCTTACTAGTAGACCACAGCCTCATGGTGATTCACAGGTTAATAAAAATAGGTTAATTTAAGATGTAAGAGGTAGCTAGGAATATATCGAAGCTGTTGACCAGGCAGTTTTGTAATTAATATAGTTTCTGAGTGATTATTCAGGTTTGGGCAGCCAGGAATGAAAGAGCAGTCTCTGTTGTGATGGTGATGATATGATGGTGGTGATGGAGGTGGTTGTGGTGGTGATGGTGATGGTAGTGGTGATGGTAATGGTGGTGATGATGATGGTGATGATATCATGGTAGTGATGGAGGTGGTAGTGGTGATGGTGAGTGATGGTGATAATGATGGTGGTAGTGATGGTTGTGATGGTGATGACAATTGTGATGATGATGGTGGTGATGGAGGCGGTTGTGGTGGTGATGGTGATTGTGGTAGTGATGATGATAGTGGTGATGACAATTGTGATGATAATCATGGTGATGGAGGTGGTGATGATGATTGTGATGGTGATGGTGATAATGATGGTGATGACGATTGTGATGTGATGGAGGTGGTGGTGGTGGTTGATGGTGGTGATGATGACCATAGGGATTTATTTGACTCTTCCTCCACAGCATTGATTGACGATGATGGTGGTAGTGATGGTGATGATAATGATGGTGATAAAGAAGATGGCAGGAATAAGATGTATGGATTTCTCATCTTGATTAATCCTCTAGAAATCATTGAGGTGGGGGTGGCTGTAGCTTGTCTTGCTGAGAAACTATGGCTCAGGGTGATCACACAACTACAAAAAGATACATCCAAGGTTGTCCTTAGACTTGCTGAAGACCCAGACCCCAGTCCTTCTGACTTCCAGCATTCTGCCGTGGCTGCTGTGTCCCTTGGGCTCTTCAGGGACAATTCCTGTCGGCCTCCTTGGACAAGTTTTATCTCCATTTTCTGCCTCGCATGCCTGCAGCCTGGCTAGCGGCTCCCACTCCTTGCTGCGCTGAGACGGTTGAGTGGGATTGGTGTTTCTCCTTCCAAGCCAGATGTAGTGAGGGACTTGCGCTGAGTGCCCACATTTTCCCTCTCATTTCCCAGAGATCAAACGGTCGGCAGGCACTTTGCTCAGCTCACACTGTCACTCCGAGTGCCATCCAGGATGTTTGGCATGGCTTCCAGACAAAACAAAACACCTCCCAGGACTAACAGTGAGCAGGAGCTACAGCCTCCTTCGGCTGAGCTTTGAAATGTTTGGTCCTCTGCAAAGGCAGTCAGTTCCCTGGACCCCTGAGCCATCTCAGGGATTCATCTGGCTCCACCTCTGCAGCACTGGGATGACAAGCACAAGCTACCATTTACAGCTGTTTTTAACCTGAATATCTGGGCTTGAACGTGAATCCTCATACTTGGGAACCAAGCACTTTAGAGGCCCTGGACTCATGCTTTGAAGATGTCATCTACCAACGACCATGCCGGCCACTTTATGAAGCTGAGCCACGCCCCAGCATTCAACTCAAGCTCCCCATTGTGACCCCAGTTCCTCTAGCACCATCTACAGTCTGAGGACCCAGGCCTGGGCCTCCTCCCCTGAAAGCCTCAAGACCTGACTTCTATTTCCTCTTGGCTACACCCTGGCTTTCCTTAAAGCACCCGCCCTGCCCTTGGCAGCATCTCCACTACCCACCACATGACTTTCCCAGCGTTTTCCCTCAGCCACAGCCCAGGGCTGGGTGGAGTCTGCACTCAGACAGAGCTTGTTTAATGAATTAGCTGAATAAATTAATTTGGGGTTCATTTTCCCAGGCCTCTTGCTTGGGTAAGGAAGCCGCCTCCTTGACCCACAGGGTGAGGCCCCTCGAGGTGGGACAGGACAGGCGCGTTAAACCCAGACTGGATTCCATTAAGTCGCCGGGCGGGGGTGGGGGCCGGTGGGGGTGGCTGAGGAGGTGCCCAGAGAGCAGCGTCTGGTTAAGGTTAAAAAGGAGAGGGGCAGGTTCCGCGACTAATAATTCTTGCCCATTAATCACAGCCGGCTGCGCTGGGGCCTCTGTAGAATGTGTTAATTTGGTAATTACAGAGGAGGGGAGGCTGCTTGAACTCTCGGCCTTCATCAGGATTATTTTTTTTTTCAGCTGAAATATGAAATGCAGACGGAAGATTTAAGCTGGGTAGAGCCCAGCCTGTCCCCAGCGCCTGCTGCTTCTGGGTTGTCCCACTGTCCCATACCTCACTGCCTCTGGGTCCTGCCCTAACACCAGAGCCGTCCCCTGGGTTTTGAGTTTATGATCTCAACACTGGAGCAGCACTATTATCAAAGTGTTTCTTTGGGAGACAGGAGTGGAGCCAACACTTGTAAGAAATACCACAACAGCTCAGACGCTGAATGAACCTCCAGGCTGCTGTGTCCTGGAGGCCTAGCCTGGCAGACTTTTTCAATGAGCAAGTGGTCCCCTACCACACAGAAGCCCCCTCCCACATCCCTGCTCAGCGTGACTTCCCCAGCCTGCTGTCCTAACTGCTGTGCCTGCTCCCATTACTTCCTGACTCTTCTTGTGCCCCAACCCCAGCCCAGGCTCCACCTGAGTCACGCTGGGTGCCTCTCAGCTTTCAGGCTAGGAAGCTGTCTCTGTACTGTCCTCACCCCCCAAACTGGGTCACTGTGATGTCTGAAATACAAAGCCAGGTCCCAGCTGGGACTGGGAATCTGTCTTCTTCCTCAGTATGGGACTGATGGATCTGCCCACCCCTACACATCTCCTCCTCCTCCATATTCTGTGGAGTCTGGGCGATCACCAAAACCTGAAGGGGCTCAGGTATGCTCTTCCTTCAGCCAGACTCTGTCCCCTCTGATCGGCTCCCTCACTTGGAGAGTGGACAGCAGGGCACAGGGATGCTGTTACAGTCTCAGAGAAGACTGGCAGTACAGCTCAGCCGGTTAAGGGTTTGAGTGTGGGGCACCAGTCCTTGGCTTCAATCCCTGGCAGTGAATGGAAGCCCGTGTGGTAGCCCGTACCACTGTGGCTGCCCAGTAAGTCTGAGGCCAGCTTGGGATACCCGGATACATGAAACTCTACCTAGAAAACAGAGTTTGGGGTTAGGATGGCTGAGTAGGTGATGTCCTGGCTGTGGAAGCCTGGGGACCCACATAAAAAGCCAGGCATAACAGCACACATCTGTAACCCCAGCACTGGGAAGCAGGAGACAGGGGGATCCTGGGAGCTCACTGGCCTGGCCACTTGATTAACTCCAAGCTCAATGAGAGACCATGTCTCAAAAGAAAAGGTAGAGGGCCTGCGAGAGGGCTCAGCAGGTAAAGGTGCTTGCTGCCAGGCCTACCAACCTGAGATCCCTAAGAATCACGTGGTGAAAGAAAAGGTTTCTTATCCCCCAACTTCCACACACTCACTGTGACAGCCTCTCCTGACCTGAAAAGAGAAACAAATAAGTGAAACATAGTAAAAAAAAAAATTAAAGTGTAACAAAATAAAATAACAAACAGAGGCATTTGAATGACAGTAAGCACTTCTTGCCATCTGCTGCAGAAGCAGCTGTGGGGAATTCCTCGCACATCCTCCTGAAGCCGTCTTTACACGCCTAACCATATGTCTGTCTATCTTTATTTTATGCACACGACCTTACACCCTTCCCGTGCAAATAACAATGTCTGACACCTTTCCTATCAGCGATTTTGGATCTACCCAGCCCTCTTATTGGTTGCATGATGCTCCACGAGGTCATGGCTCAACTGTCTGCCCCACAGCCATGGATGTCCCACCAGTGGTACCCAATGGTGCTTTGCCCCTGTGACGTCATGGCAGCTGGCCTTCTCGAGCAGACTTCTTCACTCTGTATGTCCACAGATGCACATCTGCGGAACGATTGCTAGAGGCAGGAGACCCCAGCAAATGAAAGAGGGGGTAATAAATAGAAATAACAGGCAGCTGGGCGGTGGTGGCGCACGCCTTTAATCCCAGCACTCAGGAGGCAGAGGCAGGTAGATCTCTGTGAGTTCAAGGCCAGCCTGGTTTACAAGAGCTAGTTCTAGGATAGACTCCAAAGCTACAGAGAAACCCTGAAGAGAGAGAGAGAGAGAGAGAGAGAGAGA
>NC_022014.1:80540756-80542373 GCF_000317375.1 Microtus ochrogaster
ACACTCTCCCACCCAGAATATCCAGGAGAATTAGCTGACAGTTATTAGAACTAACAGAGACTTCAGGTAGATGACCAGAGGCTTTCACACTGAAGAAAGACCCAAGGCCCCACATGTCTTTGCCCCTCTCACTGGGCTTCCTTCCCAGACTCCAGCCAGAACCAGTGAGAAAGCATAGTGCATAGGAACATGCAAGTTCTGGGCCTGAAAGTCCTCTCCATTTGTGGCTCTCCAACTCCAGGGGATCAGAATCACCTGGAAGGCTTGTTAAAATGACAAGCCCCAACCTGTATGCAAGCCTCACAGGCCTGCCCCTGGAAGGCGAACCTGCATCTTAGCCAGGCTTTCCCAGAGGCCAAGGCTGCTGGTCTCTGGGCAACCAGTACCTAAAGATGCATTTTCTGTTTGCAAAGTCTGCAGTTGCCATAAAGCAATCCCCGTCCCCACTCTCCCATCACAGACATGCCTGTTTTGCTGGTTGGATAGTGGGGGAAATGACCCTATTTTCTGGCTTTAACATGGTCCTTCAGGTTCACGCTCGACCTTAGTTTCCACACCACCAGATGCAAAAGAGATGAGCATGGGACTAAGGGCTCACATCTCCGGATGGCACTGCCTCTCACTGGGCCCCACCCAGCCCACCATGGTGAAAAGGATCCAGCCACTGTCTTGGGAAAAGTGCTTTCCCAATCCAGCTCAGAGTCCAGTGATGTGGTTTACACTATCCAGTGTCCCCAATCCCAGTGTCCCCGCCCTTGTTAGACCCCAGAGTCTGCAGCGCACCCCCGCCCCTGCATCAAACTAAGTTTTCAAAGGAAAGAACAAAGAATGTGGACCTAGTAGCCTTCTGGTCATATGTCTTCACTGAAGACTCAGGCCCACCCTGGACTCTTAGCCCATGCTTTATTGCCTTTAAAACAAGGGTCTGACACTTGGGAGAAGGGAAGATGGATCGAGGATGCTAGAAAGCCACCCTGGGTGGGAAAGGTGATGGGGTGTATGTTCCTGCTATTTAAATCCTGCGACTTCAGCAATGCATCCTGGCATGTCTGTTAATGAAGACGCAGAGATCAGGCAGCAATGTGCTGCTTCAGCCCACCGTCTCCCTCCAGAGCAAAGCTCCTGGAGTCGCACTGCATTTTCAGACCTGGTGAAGCTGCAGTGACAGAAGCATTTTATGCAAATGTGTGGCAGAGAGAATGCTGTGTGCAAACCATAAACCCTAGGTACCTGGAGTCCGGGTTATAAGTACTCCACACTTACAACACGTCCTGATAGGAGGCAATTGTTTTTGAACCAATGAACTTCTTTTTAAGAAAGTTTGTCTCAGCTTGCAGTAAGAGCCTGTTTATGCATAGAGTCATAGGGTGTGATGACAGGCCAGCCTCAGTAGCCATGAGCACAGTACACGAGGGGAGACGGAGGCTTACCCATATGCCCTTTGCATGAATGTCATTCCTTCTTTCCACTAGTCTACCCATCCATCTATATATCCATCTCTCCATTCCTGCCATCCTTTTTCCGTCTACCCACCCACTGCTCCACCCCTTTCACTAATTCATCAATCCAATGTATCCCTTTCTTTCTCCAATCTCCATATACCCACCCACCCACCCA
>NC_022014.1:80542473-80547335 GCF_000317375.1 Microtus ochrogaster
CATCCACCAATCCACCACCTGCCCATCCTCTGACTCTCTCACCTATCTATCTATATCTACCTTTAGCTACCCATCTTTTCATCCCTCCACCCACTAACCTACCTACCCCTCCATCCCTCCATCCATCAATCTATTCTCACTTCATCCACCCACCCACCCATTCATTCCGCCGTCTACCCATCTCTTCATCCCTCAGTCCGTTTATCCACCCGCCCATCTATCCCCGTCCATCCCTCCATCCCTCACCTATCAATCCTCCCTCCCTTAGGATACAGTAGCTAAGCAGAGGGAGGCATAGCCAGCATGGATCCTAGTCTTGACGGAGAGAGGGCAACAATGGTTGTAGCCGGGTTGAGCCCAAGTGAGAAGGTCGGTTGGTGTTTTGGAAGCTCAGTGTGGGCCGCCACAGTCTTATGCCTGTGTTGCAGGCAGAGCAAGGGGCTGAGAGAAACTTGGTCTCTAGATGCTCAGTGCCTTTTAGAATCTCAGAACTGTTTATTGGGTTTTGCAGTCATAAGCTGAGAGGCCTGTCAGGGATGCGGAAGTTGCTGGGGTACCAGATGGCTATCAGAGCATCTAAGATCTGGCATCTCCATGGTGTCCCACCACAGTCTCCCCAGACTCTGGCTGAGCAGTTATTTTGCAAACAAGGAAACTGAGGCTCAGAGTATATGATCCTCTCTCTCTTCCTCTTCCTCCCTTCTTCCCTCCCTTTATCCCTCTCCCTTTCTGACAGTCCCACCCAAGGGGCAGCATCTTCCAGGAAAAGCCCTTCCCACCCCTGCTAGCCCCTCCCTCCTCTTTATCCCTTACAAACATTTCTCCCTGGCAAGGTTCTTGCACTCTGACTTCTGTTTTCCAGGAGCCATGCACCTAGAAAGCCTCTCTCACTGACTCCCTTCCTCCAGGGACCGGCCTTGTTCTGAACAGGGCAGATCGACTTTGTGCTTGCGTGAGAGTGGCTGCCGCCTACCGGGTCTTTGGAGATCCTATCCTGGGGACAGAGAATCCCTAAACCTGGTTAGTGCCAAGCCATCTTGAGGCTGTGTGAGTAACATCGATGTGCGGACGGTGAAGACGGGGACTGAAGGGACTAGTAGCTCTTACTCTGTCTCCAGCGACCTGGAGGTCCTTTCTTCCAGCCCAAAGCCTCCACCATAGCGGATACCCCAGGAGGAGCTCCCTAGCTATTCTCCTAGTGGAAGAGAGAGAAGATAGAAGGACTCTAGAAGCTTCTGCCATTTCTCTGCTGGGAACTCAGTGTCCTGGGGGGTTGTGTGATATTTTGTTCTTTTGGCTTTTTGTGGGGGGCCCACCATCCAGATCCCAAATAAATCACATACAGAGGCTTCTTCTAAGTTAGGAATGCCCGGCCTTAGCTTTGCTAATTTCTTGCCAGCTTTTCTTAAATGATACTGACTACCTTTTGCCTCTGGGCTTTTTCCTTTTCTTACTTCTGTACATCATACTCTTTCTCCATGGTTTGCTGTGTATCTGGGTGACTGGCCCCTGAAGTCCTCCTTCCCTCGTTCTCTGGTTGCTTCTCCTCGACCAGAGTTCTCCTTCCATTTATTTTCTCTGCCTGCTAGCCAGCCTACCCTTTCTCCTGCCTCGCTATTGGCCATTCAGCTCTATTAGACCATCAGTGTTCTAGCCAGGCACAGCAGCACAGCTTCACAGAGTTAAACAAATGCAGCATAAACAAAAGTCACACACCTGAAAATGATAGCCCCAACATCAGAATCCTTTAGGTGGGGCCTTTTCATGCCCGGGGATCTTCACTTGCTAGGCCCAGGGCTCTTGGCATTGTTCAGAGGCAGACCTCCCTGGTTGGTGCACGGCCTGTGAGGGTCCTCCCTCTTCTCTCACAGGCTCCGGAGATGAGTAGGGGACACTGGTCCTCGGCATCCTTGACCTGTGGATGCTTCAGTCCCTTCTCTGCCTCTGTCCCAAGTGGATTCCCGTAACTGAGGGTTTGTATGCTGCCACCGTTGCCATCTCCTCCTTCTCTTCTTTCCTTCTCCTTCTCTCCCATCCTCCCTCCCTCCTCTTTGCTGTCTGTCTGTCTGTCTCTGTCTCTTTCTGTTGCTCTGTCTCTGCTCTGAGTGTGTGTTTATATACAAGTGTGTTCACATAGCTGCTGTGTGGAAGTCAGAGGAAATCTTCCTAATTACTCTCTGTTACAATTTTGCTGACCTTTCCTGCCAGTACCCTGTCCCTTTAAGAGACAAGCTCCGCCCACTCCCAATTTCCGCGGGCGGGCGCGACTTTTCATACCCGAGCTCTCTCTGCATGGTGGAAATGTCTGTCCCCCACACCAGCAGGGGGACTACCAGGGGCACTCACACAATAAATCATAACAATCTCCATGTTATCTTTTGAGACAGGGTCTCTCGTTGACTCTGAAGTTTGTTGCTTGGGCTAGACTGGCCAGCCAGCAGGCCCCTGGATCTACCCATCTGCCCCCTACCCTCGCCCTGGCACTGGTAGTACAGACCTCTGCGGCCACACCAAGCTTTTAATGCGGTTTTGGGGACACAGACTCAGATCCTCATGCTCGTATAGTAGCAAGCAGTATCCACTGAGTCACCAACCCCCCTTTTCTGTCCCTTGTTCAGACACTCACTGGATTCAGCCACCCCCAAATCTAGGTTGACTTCAGCTCCACCAGTGCCTTAATTACATCTTTAGAGTCCCTTTTTCCAAACAAGGGCCACGGTCTTCATGGATTGGCGTGAATCTGGGGACACACTGTTGAACCCACTAGAAAAGGAGATGGAGCTGAAGCTATGGGGCAGAACCGTTGTCTGATGGCAGCAGTATGTGCCAGGCTGTGGAGCTGAGGGGGCCTCTTCCACTCACGCACTATTCTTGGGTTCCTTAATGCAATGCCCTTCTAGAACCTTTGCTGGTCCCATTCACCCACTCCTCCCTGCTGGAGGGCTATGAAGGTATCTTTTGATTTCATTGAATTATTAAAGAATAAATGGTACAAGTGATTCATAAGGTTGGGACTGAGCAGGGGGCTAAGAACAAAAAAGAGGTTCCACAGTCTTGGGGGTGCCTAAGTTGGCTGAACTGAGGGGTGGGGACATAAGTGGCTGGGGGAATCTGTTGCCAACTTCTTTCCCTTTCCTTTGCTGTCCTCCCCTCCCTTCTCTTCTCCCCTCCCCTCGGCTGCTCTAGAAGCTGTGGCCACAATTTAATATGCAGAGGTGGACAGCTGGTACCGAGGCAGCGCATCCTCAGAAGGGCACGCCGTATTTCAAACAAAGAACACACAACAAAGGCTTGTGCGCGATTTGTGAGCATCTGTGTGGAGCAAGATTTATCTAAGCTAGCAGAGGGCCCCTGACCTTGGCCATGAGAGCTCTAAAGCGAATGGGGCTGCCGCTGCAGACGGAACAGAGAGACACTTGTGATTATCATTATTTAATATAATGGTCCTAAACTGTTGGGAGGGGGGGATAGATGCCGCGGGAGGACTGTTTTTTATTCTGGGAGATGTGGTGTGAAGAACGGTGGCAGGGAGGAGGGGGACTTGCATTCCTGAAGGGAAAGAGGAGGGGGGAATCAGGAGCTGCAGGCAGCGAATAAACAGATTTCCCTTCCTCCCCTTCCCCCTTCCTTCTTGCCGCTCCAGCCTTACCAGCAGGAAGAAAGGCAGGGGCAGCCTTGGAGTGGTTTGGGGAACAGAAAAAGGAGACTAGTGTCCTCAGTGCCTAGAGTGGGGGTTCAGCAGGGCTGCAGGGTCCCCAGGGGATTGCCAGAAGACCCGGGGCATATGGGCATCTGGATCAAGGAAGGCTAGGATGGGAGGAGCCATGAGGGAAGTCCTGGAGCCAAGCTGGTTGTGTGCTCTGCCTGGGGTCCCCAAAGTCAACCTGGGCCACCTCCTGCAGACACTGAATACTGGGTGGAAGGGAGGGGAGGGGGAGGGGGAGGTTGACTGTGCCACTTTGCCACTGCTGACACTGAGGGTCCAGGGTCAGTCTACCCGTGCCACACCCCCACCAGGTGCTCCTGGCTTCCCATGGACAGAACCTTTGTGCTGGCTCCGATTGCCAGTTATTTTCACCTGTGAAGATGCTCTGTCCTCCTTGCAAGAGTCCACTCACCCAAAACCTCCCTAAAGCAGGATCAAACAGGTGCTATCATCCAACGATGCCCTCTCTGGAATGTGCCAGAAGCCTGGTACCCTCAGGCAGCAAGGACTTAGCAGAGCTTCAGCACCAGATTGGGGAAGGGGAGGCGGCAGGAGCTGGTTCTCTCTGGACAATGTCCAGATAGAATAGAGGGGCTCACAGCCTGTTTCCACAGAAAGGTTCCTTCACCCTGCAAAACAGCTCAAATGCAAGATGCAGGGAGGAGAAATGGAGGCAGGAATTGAACTTGAGGGGCTGAGACCATGCAGAGTGTGCTCCCCAAGGAGAGCTTCAGAGCCCAGACCATGAGGAAGCCAGGGCTGCTCCCACTGTCTTCATTGCCTGGCCTTCAGTAGCAGGAGGGAGCCGTGTCAGAGGCAGGTCGGGAGAGTGTGGGCACAGAGGCACACACCAGTGGTGATGCCACCAAGAAACACTGAGGAAAGTGTTTCTGAGGGGGCCGCTGGCAGTCCCTCCACACACACAGGAACCTGGGGCTCCCACTGCTGTTTGTTGGTGCCGCCCCCCCCCCCATGCTGGGACTGGTTCTGCCTCCCGCTCCAAGCACAGCCCTGGGCCACAGTCTCATTGACTATAAAATGCTTAAAATGTGGCTGAAGGGACTCACTCTCAGGGTGATGGTGATAATGGAGAAGTGTAGAGGGGTCTTTTCATCCTGCATACTCTAGCACACACACACACACACACACACACACA
>NC_022014.1:80547435-80550426 GCF_000317375.1 Microtus ochrogaster
GAGAGAGAGAGAGAGAGAGAATATGGACAGGCAGGCTGCTACCCTGAAGGAGCACCAGGACAGTCAGTACCTCTGTTGGCCATGAGGACCCTAGCTGCCTGGAGCAGGGGCTCTAGCATCAGAAGGAAGGTCAGCCTTCTTCTACACCGTACCAACTGCTGAGCCCCTGAGAGTCCCCAGTCCAATTCCGAAGCCACCAGTCAGGGAGCCGGCCAGGGTGTAGGGGAAGTTACAAGACCTACAGTGAAGGCACAGTGAGCCTCTGCCCCTCTCCTCCTCCATGACACCAACGTCCAGCATCCTTGCCCCTCTCCTCCTCTGTGTCACCAGTGTCCAGCATCCCTGCCCCCTCCTCCTCCATGACACTAGCGTCCAGCATCCCTGCCCCTCTCCTCTTCTGTGTCACCAGTGTCCAGCATCCTTGCCCCCTCCTCCTCCATGACACCAGTGTCCGGCATCCCTGCTCCTCTCCTTCTCTGTGCCAGCAGAGTCCAGCATCCCTGCCCCTTTCCTCCTCCATGGCACAAGCTTCTGGCATCCCTGGGTGTGTCCCTGGAGCTCGTGGTAGTGTTTGGTCTTTTCGCTGCTGTCCTGGAGATAGAGATTCCCACAAAATCAGTTTCTCTGTATCCTGGGTGGGAAAACCTGACAGGACATTGAGCATGCTTCCAGTTCTTCCTTTCACCGCACTCTACATCTATCCTAGATCCTTCATGCTGTAGTTAAGCTCATTTCATGTTCTGTTGTTTTATGTATTTATTTCTGCATTTCTATGTGTGTGAGTTTATGTGCACATGTGTGCTTGTGTGTGAAAGGTCAGAAGCCAACATCAAATTGTTCTTCACCTTATTTTTTTGAGACAGGCTCTCTCACTGAACCCAAGGCTCACTGATTGGGCTAGCCTGGTTGGCCAGCGAGCTCCAGGACCCTCCCGTCAAGGTGTACCTCATCCACCATACACACGGTCAGCTCTGGGTTTACAGGCTGCCGTACCCAGCTTTTCCTCTGAGTGCCAGGGATCAAAGTTGGGTTCTCATATTTGCACAGCAAATCCTTCATGACCGAGCCGTTGCCCTGGGCCCTGTTTTGCTTTAAATGATCACCGAGGCCCAAGCAGAAGAAAAAGAACCCTTTGTCAAATTCTTCATTTTGTCTCTCAACCATTGGCTGCCTTTCTGCTTCATGGAAGCCCCGGCCCAGTAGGGAACCACCCACCTTGGCAGAACCTGGCTCTGGGATTCTCTTCCTCTCATCTTGCATTGTTATTGAGAGATGGTGCAGGTCTTGGAGAGAGGGAAACCGTGGCTCTGGAAAATGCTGTGTGGCATTCATTGTATGGATCAGGTGATGAACAGAGGCCCTGACTTCCTCCACCATCGCACTGGGGGGTGCAGGCTGCACTCTAATTCCAGATAATTAAAGAGCCATCGGGCTGCTTGGGGAGTGAAGGCTTCTGCCATTACCAAGATGGAGCCCTCTCCGTTCTCCACACCCGGCTGCAAACCTCTACCTCTGCTTTGCAAGCTGATGACAGACAGCCAAGTCTGGGGCCACAGCCTCTGTACTATAGCCTTCTGGATGTGGGTGCACATATGCCTCTGTGTGTGTGTGCATGGGCATTGAACGCATGTGTGCTGATGTACTGGAATCACACCTGCTCCTAGAGTTTTGTCCATCTCCCCCCCCCCACCATCCTGGGAATCTCTGCATGCTTGCTGTGCCACCCCAGAGAAAAAGTGAAGTCTCGGTTGCAAAGAGCAACATCACAGGCATAAGGTCCCTGCTCTATCCCCAAGGAAGTTCCCTTGTCTCCCTGGTCCCAGGAGACTCCAGGAGCTGAGGGCCTCGTGACTAGTGTTGCACACACACACACACACACTGCAGAGGTCCATCCGCTCCTGTGGGCCGTCAGGGCCACCGGTCTGCTGCTCCCCTCCTGGAGATGTGTAGGTGTGAATGGCATCCGTGTGACAGGAGAGCCTCCCCGGGAGAACGGAGCAGAGGCTAATTGCAGGTGGAAGGTGCTGCCAGCTCTCCCGGATTCACACAGCGCATCTGTCGCGTCTCCTGATAAATCAGTTCCCTCTTATCAGCTGGCTCTCCCAGTCTCCATATCTGACTCCTCCGCTCCTAGTTAGTGGATTCAGAACAGCCTGTGGACGCACAAGGAAGAGCTGGACAGGCTCTGGTACTTGGACCAGAGATGCAGCCAGGGGAGGCTTTTCATCTTATTAATATAGTGCTGGTTTAAAATTTTTATTTACTTTACTTTGTGTGCGTGTGTGTACTCAAATGCATGAACATGCACGGGAATCATGTGTACTTGTGTATCTGAGCATCACTTGTTGAAGTCGGTTCTCTCCTTTCACCGTGTGGGTTTCTGTGATCAAACCCAAGCTGTCAGGCTTGTCAGCAATCACCTTTACCTGAGAGCCATCTCTCTGGTGCTGATGTTAAAGAACAAAGCTTTCAATGAGAAGAAATCCATTTGCTCATTTTCCCAGAGAGTTCGTGTGTTTTGTCCCATGTATGGTACTTGCTCTGTAGCCTTCCATCCCTGGCCTTTTCTTCTGCATGTTTCGTGGCTTCAGCATACAGGTCTAAGTCTATGACCAACTCTAAGCTAATGCTGTATATAGGAGTCTTCTTTTTTCTATGTGAAAATTTCACTGTTTTAATGCTGGTCCCTGCTGAGGCTGTACCCTGATACGTTTGTCGAGAGCAAATCAACGGTACCCGTGCGTCTGTCTCTCTTCCAGAGCTGGACTCTGTTGTATCCATCTCTCCTAGAAGATCTCTCTTCTTCTCTTCACAAACTCAGGGTCTCACCCTTGCCAGGCAAGCGCTCCACTCCCGGGCTCCTAGGCAGCTGTAGCAGCCCTTGGCCTATACGTTAAGAAGACACTCGGGGGTCATACTGGCTGTCAGCTGTGCATTCTTCCAGGGAAGCCTTCTGGGGGAGCCAGGGTGAGGTCTCAGTGGTGAGGTGCT
>NC_022014.1:80550886-80551397 GCF_000317375.1 Microtus ochrogaster
GGGCTCAGTGAGGACAGTGAGGTGTGAACAGGGAGGAAGGGGCTCAGTGAGGACAGTGAGGTGTGAATACCAAGGAAGAGGCTCAGTGAGGACAGTGAGGTGGGAGTAGTGTGAACAGGGAGGAAGGGGCTCAGTAAGGTGTGAACAGCAAGGAAAGGGCTCAGTGAGGACAGTGAGGTGTGAACAGTGAGGAAGGGGCTCAGTGAGAGCCTCTGCCTGAGAATATAAAATGGGCAGTGATGGAGGATGAAGCAAGCTCAGGCCCCCACAGGCACTTGCACACACATATGCACACATACTATGTACACACACATAAACACCCCACACTTTCAGGAACAGAACGATAACACTCAGGAGGTGAGCTCCACGGACCTACAGGATCTAACCTGTGTTGACAGAGGTTTCTGTCCTGCCCATTCCCACAGCTGTTCAGTCCCAAAGAAACACACAGAGGTCTTACATTAATTACAAACTGGTTGACCTATTAGCTCAGGCTTCTTATTAACTCTTA
>NC_022014.1:80551497-80558128 GCF_000317375.1 Microtus ochrogaster
CATGTGGCTCAGTACCTTTTATCAATGAGGCATTCTCATCTTGCTTCCTCTGTGTCCAAAATTCACTTAATGAGCAATTTTGCCAGGGCATTTTCCGGCTTGACCCATAGACCTCCCTTTATGAGAGCAGTGGAATTCTTGTGGGATTTGCATATGGTTGGCTTCTCCCTTTCCTTTCATCATATTTCTGCCATGCCCATGTCAGTCCAGCCACTTCCATACAACCTAGGCTTGCTGAACAGCTGATCTGGGACGGTTGCTCTAGGAACTCCTGTGGCTGGAGGGTTTCTATTGTTCTGCCTCGACAACAGGCGCTGGCAGCAGCAGCAATGTAATAAACTTGCCCAAGTGAATGGGCTTCCTCCAAGCACAGTATGGGTCAGCAGGCTACAGAAAGACCAGTGAGCCAGAGACGGGTAAGACAGGAGCCTGTCACAGTCGACCTAAGACAGAGGCCTTGTGTGCTGAGGCAAGTGTTCTTTATGATGGGTAAGATGTGAATTTGCACTTTTGCAACCCAAGACAGGGCTGGTCTAATTACATAGAAAAGAGGGAGCTATTGGGGACTGCAGACCCTCAGACCCTGAATTTTCTATGACTCCTTGCCTGCTGGAGTAAGCAACTTGTTTTCCTGTGCTTGCAGCTGCTCTGAGCAAGAGACCCTCATGAGTTCCTGATGGCAGAGGAGTGGTTTCTGGTGGGCTTGCAGCTGAAAAATCCCAAGAGCTAGGGTGTGGCCATTAGTCAAGGAGAGTTCTATCTAAGCTGCCCTGGAACACAATAAAAGGGGGTGTTCTTGTTTCAAGGATGACCCATGTCTGTCTCTGTGTGTGTGTGTGTTTCAATCTCCAGCCCTTTGCCTGACTCGCAAACCATCTTGTGGTGCAGACGCCACACCCCACCCTTTAAGACTGGAGCTTCTATATCTGAGATCACTGGTGGCCTCAAGCTCACTAGGCAGCTGAAGGTAACCTTGACTTTCTCATCCTCCTGCCTCCACCTCTCGAGGGCTGGGATTGCAGGTGTCAAGTACCACAACCAGTGTGTATGGTGCTGGGGTGGAAGCCAGGACTTTCTCCATCCTAGGCTAGTTCTCTACCAACTGAGCCACACCCCAGCTCCTGTACACACTCTCTTAATTCCTCACGGCCGTATGGTCCACATTCTGTAAATACAGAAATTAAGATTCCTGTAATAAAATCATTAACCCGCGATCAAGGTTCTGAGCCCAGACTGACAAGCCATTCTATGCATTACAGCAAATGCAGACATGTGGGAGGGGCGGCGGAGGGCTGGGGTGGGAGTCCAAGTGCAGTGTGCGTGCCTCACCCTGGCCAGCTCCCGTCCAGATAGCAGAGACAAGATTCAGGTCTCGGACTCCTGGCCTCATGCAGGGCTTGAGCTTTGGCTCATTTGCCCTAATTTTCACACTCTTTCTAGCACATTCTAAGTCCTCCAGCTTCTGGCCTTAGGCCACTCAGCTCTGCACATCCATCAGTGCCTCCACTCCTGGACAAGAACTGAACCAAAATCATGAGTTTCCTGCATCTTCTTCTCGCCTCCCTGACAATAGCAGACATCACTAATCAATCACAGCACCCTGGCTGTTGGAGCATCCCAAGCCTCCCTGATCTTTTTCAGTAAAAGATGGCCTCTGGCAGTGTGGGATCAGCATGAGGAATGAACTCCATTTTCCATCCCGGTTTTTATCTTTCCTTGTATTTTTTATGGTCAGGCCCACTCCGGGTTGATGTCCTGTCTTTCATGCACGCATCCATCTCCAATTGGGGCATTCCTCCCAGAGCAAGCTCTGAGCACACCGTGAGTGCACAGCCTTCATATCTGCCCATCCCAGCACCTGGCATGGCCTGTACACACCATCGAGTCTTGGACTGGCTTGCTCTCGTGCAGGTTCCAGCCTGAGCAGATTGGCTGATCCCAAGGCCACCAGTTTAGCATCCTTGAAACTGAGATTTGTAGGTCTGGCCTGGTTTCCTGCTTTATATTTCAACTTGTCCCCTGCCCCCCTCTCTCACTGCCTTGTACACTGCACCCCACACAAATATTTAGGATGTGTTTTTAGTCACATCTGCCCTCAACCCTACCCTGCCCTGATATCCCGGCTTTTTGGCCTTAGTTTTGTTCATGTCCCATCTCTAGTACCTTTAACAGTGCCTGGCACTCAGTAGGGAGGCAGGGTTTCTTGATGTTGAGGGGACCTCCTCTCCTGTCTCAGCTTTCCCCAGGGACTGAATGCTGCTTAGGAGCTCTGATTGGCAGGTGCATATGTCTTGGATAAACAGGAGCAGGGAAACGTGTTCACGCTTGCTTAATATGCTCGGTCTTGTTGACAAGCTAATGGAGCTGGGGAGGTGGCAGAAGGAAAGAGTCTTGGGCTCTGGCGTAGAAGGACGGCCAGGCCTGGGCTTCATGCCTATCCTGGGCTCCCTCTTCGGTGCGGGCTCCTCTTCGGAGCGGGCTTACCTTCCTTTGTCCTTGCCTGCAACAGAGAAACTTTGCCTCTACCCTGAGCTGTAGTGAGATTTTGTTTATGTTTTAGCAAATAAAGTTTGCCTGAAGATCAGAGTGCAGAGCTAAGTCACTAGAGGTCCAGGAGTGGAGGCACACACCCTTAATCCCAGGACTCAGGGAGACAGAGGCAGAGGGATCTCTGTGAGTTTAAGGACATCCTGAGCTACACGAGAATGAATCTGGCTAAAAGAGAAACAGAGCTCACACAAAGGTGATCCCAGCACTAGGGAGGTGGAGACAGGAACGCTATGGCTGGAAGGAGAGAGGAATATGAGGCGGGAGGAGACAGGAGCTCAGTGAAGTCTGAGGTTTGGTGGAGACAGATGCAGTCTGAAGATTGGTCCTGCAGTCTGAGGATGCAGTCTGAGGACAGGATTGCCCCTTAGTCCGAGCATTGGTAGGGGTAAAAGGTCTCTCTAGTGGCTAGTCACTCTGCTTCTCTGATCTTTTAGCTTTCAACTCCTAATCTCTGACTCTGGGTTTTTATTAAGACTGATTAGAATTTGTGCTGCACTGAGCACTTCCCAGAGACATTGTAAGGTCACTGCGTGTGATAGTTTGAATGTAAATGAATATTCTCATAAGGAGAGGCACTATTAGGAGGTGTGGCTTTGTTGGAATGGGTATGGCCTTGCTGGAGGAAGTGTGTCACTGTGGGGGCGGGATTTGAGGTTTCCCATGCTCAGGACACTGCCCAGTGTCTCAGTTGACTTCCTGCTGCCTGCAAGATGTGGGACTCTCAGCTACTCCTCCAGCACATCTGCCTGTACACTGCCATGTCCCACCATGATGATAATGGACTGAACGTCTGAACTGTAAGCGAGCCACCCCAATTAAATGTTTCCCTTATAAGAGTTGCTGTGGTCATGGTGTCTTCTCGTAGCAATGGAAACCCTAACTAAGACACTGTGCAAAAAATATGTCTCCTGAAATTAAATCAAGGGCCTGGGAGCCTGTGGGAAAGAATATTAGGGCAAGATTTCAGGCCATGATGTATTTGAGGCCAAACTTGTTGGGAACTGTGGACCCCCAGACTCTGAATTTCCTGTAAACAACTTGTTTTTTTATGCTTGCAGCTACTCTGAGCAAAACAACTTGTTTTCCTGTGTTTGCAGCTGCTCTGAGCATGAGACAGGGGAGTGGTTTCTGGTGGCTTGCAGCTGAGAGTGTTGGGGTGTGGCCACTGGTTGAGGAGATCCTATATAAGCTGGCCTGGAGCACAATAAAGTTGGCATTCTTGGGGAATTCAAGGATGACCCGTGTCTCTGTCTCTGTCTGTATGTGTTTCAATCTCCAGCCCCTTGCCTGGCTCACAAACCATACCGTAGCATGTAGAGAAGATGTTGTGACTCAAGTCCACCCAGCACCTGTTGATTTTTGTGTTACTTTGTTTCCTTGTTGCTGTGAGGAAAATCTACGGAAGCACTTGTTGTTCCTTTGCGGAACTACAGTTCCCAGCGTTCTCCTGGACACGGACATATTCCTAGAAGCCTTTGTATTCCCCGTTAAAAAGTGAGAGCCGCCAGGCGCTCTCCCCTTTTCTTTCCCCGCCTCTCGTGCTGTATCTGCACACCTTTTCCTGTTTGTTGTTACCCCTCCCCCATTAAAAGTGCACCCACGTGGGATCACCGCGTGTCTGTGTTTTCTCCCTCGCGTAACGTCTTTACCCTCTAACCCGCAGACAAGAAAGCCAGCCAGAAATTAAGAACAAGAGCACTCACAGTCAAGATTTACGTTGGCTCACAGTTCGGAGGACCCAGCCATTGTGGTCCAGAAGGCAAGGTGGCTAAAGCAGGTTATTTTGTGGCAGTAACAGTGTGAGGTTGCTGGTCACCTCATGGAGACAGACAGCAAACAAGAGGTAGGACAGAACCAAATACAAAGTACCTTTCTGCTAGCCCATGTCAGTGAACTAGACCCCATGTTCTCAAAGCTGCACAGTTTCCACAACAGCCCCACAAGGCAGGAACCAAATGTTCAAACATGGAAGCCTGTAGAGATGCGGACCACAGCAGTTCTCAAGCATGTGTGTGGATGAAAACTTCAGAGTCTCAGTTTCCTCAAATGTAGCAACAGCAAGGAAGCTCAGTGGGTCAAGTTGTTTGCGCCAAAGCCTGATGACCTGAATTCTCGTCCCACTTAAATGAGAGAGGTTAAATGAGATAACTAACACTTGGCTGTTGTAGAATCTTATTTTAACTAGGCAGAGATGGTTTAATTTGTTTTTGCTTCAGAATATTACTGTCACTGTGTAGAGGTGTGTTACTTTTGTTTATGCTGCATTTGTTTAACGATATAAGGATGTGTTTTTAATTATGTCAAGATGTGTTTGTTTCACCTTGCCTGCCTAAGGCACTTGATTGGTCCAATAAAAAGCTGAACAGCCAATAACTAGGTGGGAAAGGGACAGACTGGGCTGCCAGGCAGAGAGGATAATAAGTAGGAGAAATGTAGGCTTGAGAGGAGGAGGAGGAGAGAAGGAGGGGCATGCCTGGGGCAAGAAGCCAGGCAGATGGCAGCCAGCCAGCCAGACATAGGGAAGCCATGAAAGTAAGATATACAGAAGAAAGATAAAAAGCCCCAAGGCAAGACAGAGATAAAGGGAAACAGGATAATTTAAGTTAAAAGAGTTAACAAGAAAGAGCTAAGCTGAGGCCGAGCATTCAAAACTAATAACAAGTCTCTGTGTCATGATTTGGGAGCTGGTTGGTGGCCCAAAAGAAAAAGCCTGACACACTTGGAAGTCATCCTCTGACTGCTATGTGAGCACCACAGTGCACGTGCGCACACAATAAATAATTAGGTCTAATAAAAAAAAAGTTTAAAATAGCACCAACCATATTATGTGAAGTTCCCACGTTTGCGCAGCCTGGACAGGTGAAATACATCCTACAAACAAGAAAACACAGAATACAGGGCTGGAGAGCGGGCTCAGTGCCTGAAAGTGAACACAGCTCTTCCAGAGAACCTGAGTTTAGTTCCCAGCCCCCACATCACTGGCATAACCAGGCCTACATTCAAATGCCGCTCTCTGTTCCTCACAGCTCCTTGGCTCTGGGAAGATGACACCCATCTCCTTTTCCTTCTGTGCTGGGTGACAATACAAAGGTTGTCATGAGGACAAAATGGCAAATGCAGACCAAGGCTAGGCCTAGCCCCAGGCCCTTGGGGTGCTAGCCTCTGCTTCCCCTTTGAAAAATAGAATACATAAAGGCCACCAATCTGCATGTCATGTCAACAGCTGGCCCTGCTGCATTAAGTTGGAAGCAGTCATGTTGCAGCTTGTCACACACAGCTGCTGTTGTGGCTGCTGGCACTGGCAGCCGAGAGCTGCAGGTCCCTTGCCAAGCAAGCAGCACCTCAGGGAGGACATCTTTGTTCCCTCATCTCCAGGGACCTGCACAGCCACCGGGAAAGCTTTTTCTCTCATTGGAAAAAGACACCGTGTGCCCTGGAGAATTCTCGGTGTCTCGTCTTTATCAGGAAGTCCTTCTGTAGAGAGAGACGCATGGCTGTCAACTCCACAGTGCCGCATCTTAGAAGTCATGTGTCTCCATGTCACGCTGCCGACTGCCAGAGTGAGTCTGCCAGCTCATGGCTGCTGAATGCCCTTCAGTATTGAGAATCCCCAGTATATTTGGAGGTGGTACCTGGGACACCTGCAGGGTGAGACACTTACATGTTAGTGGCCAGGCTGGGATTTGAGATTCAGAAAACCTGGACCACCTGTCCAGAGTCATTCCAGCCAGAAGTTTAGTTCCCAGTACGATGTGTCAATCTCTACCCCATCCACGGCCTTCATTTTACTCTGCTGGGAGTCTTCCTCCCAGCCTGCTCAGTGCTTTCATGGTTATTCCCCTGACTCTGTCTTCCTGATCATCAATGCAACCTTCAGTACCAGGGATACAATAGTTAGGGTACCAGAAGAAGCCCCGCCCCCGGCAAGCTCAGGGACTGAGTTAGTCAACTTTCCATTGCTCTAACAAATATCTGAGGTGTTTTTGGGGAGCTGCCTCAGTTGGCAAGGAAGGTTCCTTTCCATGCAAGCACGAGGACCTGTGTTTCATCCCAACACCCATGCAAAAAAAAAAAAAAAAAA
>NC_022014.1:80558248-80559895 GCF_000317375.1 Microtus ochrogaster
GTGGCCTCTGACCTCTGTGTGCACATGCACACCCATGCACACATGTGTGCATACACCCATGCACACACACCCATGCACACACACATGCACACATGTGCACGCACACCCATGCACACACACACCCATGCACACATGTGCACACACACACATGCACACACACCCATGCACACACACATGCACACATGTGCACACACACACATGCACACATACACATACCAAGAGAACCACCATACTGGAGGGTGAAGCACCTGCCATGCCTTTTCTATCCTTACCATCCAGCCTCTCCTAAGAACCCTGGCTCCCCAGGACTTTCTGGGACCCTTATCCCAGCCAAAGTCACCATTATCTCCCACTTGGTCATCGTACCCATCTTAGGGTTTTTATTGCTGTGAAGAGACACCAACCATGACCACGGCAACTCTTACAAAGAAAACATTTAATTTGGGCTGGCTTACAGTTCACAGGTTTAGTCCATTATCATGATGGGGAGCATGGCAGCATGCAGGCAGATGAGGTTCTGAGGCTGCGAGTGCTACATTATGCAGGCAACAGGAAGTCAACTGCTACACTGCACAGTATCCTGATAGGAAGCCACAAAGCCCGCCTCCACAGTGACATACTTCCTCCAACAAGGCCACACCCACTCCAATGAAATCACACCTCCTAATAGTGCCACTCCTTATGAGTTTATGGGAGCCAATTACATTCAAATGGCTACACAAAGATAATAAGGGAGGGGCTGAGGGAAAAGAATAGAAAAAAATACTAAGAAAGAAGAATCAAACTTTTTCACTACAAAATAAGGGAAAATAGGCAAATGAGAATTAGACAAAGGTAAGACGATGAAACACAAACAATATATTTTGAAAAATAAAATATATGTTTAGGAAAAGAATTGGAGTCTATTACTCTGGGTCTTCTGTAGCTTGGGGTGCAGTGGAGCAGTGGGCTGGGGTCTGCTGTGGCTCCCTCTGCTCCCTTCGGCTGATGCTCCATGCAGGTAGAGACTCTGCCAGCCAAGGGCGAGTCAGCTCAGGGCTGTGTTCACATTGGAAGCTTCCCTTCTCTATGTTCTGACATCTCCTAATCCTGGAGACCAGATCCGGTCCAGGGCTCTTAGTCCTTCCCAGCAGTGAACTCCAGGTCACAGGGAGGCAGCTCCAAAGGCCAAGAAATCCACCAGCCAGTGACTCAAAGCTGAGCCTCCACAGCAACCCACGGGGGACGAGCTTGCTCCCTGCCACAGAGGACCATGGACTACCGAGCCTGCTCAGCTCCCTCTCAAGGTGATGATGCCCTATAACACCCACAGATACAGAGAGCAACATGATGGTTCCTGGAGACACATGGCTTCCCTACCTGCACCAACTTGGAAGGCAGGGAATGTCTCCAAAACATGAGAAGGAAGAAACCTTTCACCTAAGAATCTGTCTGAAGCCTGTTGCTAACAGAGCTTCGAGAACTCCAGAACAAGCCCCACCGCAAGTCCTGTCCCCTTCCCAGCTACAAACCTGTAGTTTTCAGGGACTCTCGCCAGAAACTCTGTTTACAGGGAATGGACATGGACTGAGCCCCTTCTGGGAGCCTGGGGAGTCCTGGCTTCTCCTTCTAGGACTATGGTGTTCTCCAGCTCAAGAACCGCCTTGC
>NC_022014.1:80560156-80569855 GCF_000317375.1 Microtus ochrogaster
GTATAGTCTCTCCTTTGCCACCCTGACTCTTCCCACTCATGGAATCACACAGAGGATGCGTCCAGCCCCCCACCTTCCCTTGGAAGTCCTCTTTTCTTGTTCTTATGAGTTACTAATGCCATTATCACCTCCCAAAGGCCATCCTCACCTGAAGATGCTGTCACCGCAGTTTTGAGAAACATATCCCCAGCATGTGGAAGTCTGGGGACTCATCAGACCACCGTGGGGATGGAGACAGCCACCCTGCAGCCCTGGCCTCAGCTCAGTGGCATCCTGAAGGGACCTGACCTATTCCTGCCCACCCTGAGTCATCTCTACAGGGGTCCAAACGAGGAAAGCTGATCCGCTGACATTCCTGGGGCTGGCAGCAGAGAATTGGTCCTTTTATCTCTGAGACAGAAGCGTTTCCTGAGCTCCAAACCAGAGGGAATGGGAGATGCCCCAAAGGAAAAGGGATCCCTGTGCTCTGGGCACTTGAACGCCCTCATGGCCATGCACTGGGCATTAGTGAGCAAGGGAAAGGGCTTGTGAACAGAGGACCCAGTGGGGAGTGGAGTTCTTGGGGGAGAAGGCTGTGACATTGACGGGGCAGGTCCTTCCTAGTCCCGGCCGGGCCCTCCGCTTCCTCAGGTCAAGTGTGCTCAGAAAACGTACAGCTGAGACAGGGTTCAGGGAGCTGTTCTGATGCCAAGAGCTGACTGCTGCTCCCAGAAACCTCTCCAAGAAGACCATCGCTCCTAACCCAGAGAGCGAGGCCATGTGTGGAGCACCACCCTCTCTCCCCACTGCCTCTGAGCAAGACCATGAGGTGGTACTGCCACGCCGTCATGAGCCTATCACAAACCATTTCCTGGGGCTTTGATCAGCCTTGGTGGGGAGAGCTCCAGGACGCCAGAAAGGGTGTTCAAACTCCCAGCTCCGTAGTCAACCCTCATTTCAATAAAGAGAACCCGAGCTCATAGATTTAGATTCTTGGGGGCTGTGGTTTTTCTTCTTAAAACCCGAGCTGCTCCATTGCCTCTTTGAGGCCCCAGGAGTCTGAACAGAGACAGCTTCCAAATGGGTGGAGAGAAGGGGCCTATGCCAAGCCCCAGGGACCTGGCTTCGGGAGGGTTGGTCTGCCATGCTCATCCCTAGGTGGCTGGGAGCCAGGCATCCTCTGGCCAACACTGCCTCTGCCCTGAGCATGGTTCTGGCCCCAAGCCAGCCCTAGACCCCCTCCCAGACCCCAGTTGAGGGCTAATGCTAGAGGCTGGGCTGGGGGTGGGTAGCCAAACCCCTCCAAGTTGTCCCTGGCCTTCCTCTCAGAAAACCAGCTCTCTCGGACTTCACATTCACATTCACCTTCCCTCACCAGATTGCAGATGGGGGCACCTCCTTGAACCCTGTCAGATCTAGAGCCTTTTATTCCAGGGGTGCTTCGGGTAGAGGCATTTCCAACTGCCCCCACTCCTCGGGCGGGCGCATCTCCCGTTGTTCTTGCTGTGTTGATTTGCATGCCATTTTGCTTGTGGTCTCCATGGCAACAACCACCAAATGGCCTAGGGATAATGGAGGGACTCTGGGTAGGGGCGGGGGGGCGGGGGAGTCTCCTGAGTGGTTTAAAATGAAAGCAGTGATTCCACGGCATGCTTGGCACAGAGTGGCAGCCTCCTCCCCCTCTCTCCCTCCCCCTCCCCCGCCCGCAATCCCTCAGTGCCCCTCACCCAAGGTTTCTTTCTAACTTGTGAGGGGGAGGGTGGCGGTATCTGGAACAGGAGCCCTTGCATCTGGCTTCAGAACAATGGAAAGAACCAGAGAAAGCAGAGGAGGCCAGAGGAGGGAACCCTTGGGGCAACCAGCGCCTTCTGGAACCATCTGCGTGTTCCGGTATAACTCTCCTGCCAACAGCTCTCCTCGGGCCATCTTCTCCTCTCTGGCCATCTTTGTTCTCCCTCCTGCCACTTCCCTCCACCCTCCCCAGGTCTCCTTTCCACAGGAGAAAGAGAGAAAAGAGAAGCATGACTTCATGTCTTGGGGCCTAGCTTCTGGGTCGAGGATCGGGAGGCCTCTAATTGTTCACACATGTCCAGCCCCGGCTGTTTACAAAGTGTGTTCACAGCCGTGAACCCCAGCCCTTGGAAGGCCAGGGAGCTAGGATGAGGATCATTCACCAGCTTAAAGATGAGCAGACAGCAGCTCAGGGCAGTGGGTGTGGCAGACAGAGGGGAACCTAGGTCACCCCCAGATCTGTTGGTCTCCAGAGGGCTGGAAGTCTGGCCTCCAATTTATGCTCTATGCATTTAGGTAGACCCGACTTTCCTCTTCGCCCATCCCGTGGAGTTTCTCTAGCTGACTGCTTTCCCATCTCCGAGGCTCTGTGGGTGCTGGAGGTCTGCTCCCTCTGACAGAGCAGTCATCTCGGAACCAGATTGTCCCTTCAGGTGACCTCCCCAGAGCCACCTCAGACAGCCCTGAGATAATGACCAGCCGGACCCCCAGCCGCACATACCAGCCCTCTTTGTTCCCCTTTCCTATAAAGCCTTAAAGTTCCTGTCAGACCTTCAGGGCAGTTCTGGAGTCACGGGAAGTTTTGACCAGCCTTTCCCAGGGTGGTCACACACAGTGAAGCATCTCCCCTGTCCTCCCTCCCCCCCTCCCCCACACTGCTTGGTTCTTTGGTGGGCATACTGAGACAGGTAGCTGAGCCTCATCTGTTTGGACTTTGGGGAGCAGAGGCTAATGATAAACCCTAATAATAACCAGCTTCTAAGTACAAGCGCAGTGAAGTGCCTACGGAAAGACAGACGAACACAACACATTGCATGCTGAGCTGGAAGAACACACACTGGCCATTCCTTCACAAAAGGAGGGTCTGGGGTCCAGAGAGTCTAAGTAGAGGTTCAATCGCCAGCACTGCATAAACTGGGCATAAAGTAGGCATGGTGGCACTTGTCTGTAAACTCAGCATTGGGAAAGTAGAGGCAGGAGGATCAGAAGTTCAAGGCCAGCCTGGAACACGTGATGAGTCCTGTCTCAAAAGTGCAACAGCCACCAAATGGAATCGTGAGAAACACACAAGGCAGAGAAGAGGGGAGGAAGAAGGGCACAAAGACCAGATGGGAGAGAAAGGAGAGACGAGGCAAGATGGCAGACATGAGCCTCCTACCAGAGACAGCCCATTAAACATGAATGGTTAAACCCTCTAGCTGAGAGGCAGAGATCAGAGACGGCTCAGTGGGCACAGTGCTTGCTGTTCAAACTGGAGGACCAGAGATAAGATCCCAAGAGTTCAGGAAGTGAGAATGGGATCTGGAGCAAGCCAGCTAGGTGGACCATGCAAGACAATGAGCTATGGGTTCAAGCGAGAGTCTCTGCCTCGATATATAAAGTTGAGAGCAATGGAGGAAGAGTCCAGCATCATCCTAGAGCTCGTACGTGCCAGCACTCATGTATACCACACATACATGCATGTATACCACACACATATATACACAAGACTAAAATTAATATAAAAAGAAAGACAGAGAGTCAGCCAAAAGGAACGGGGAGGCAGAAGGGACTGAAGAAGAAGCAGAACTGGGGCTAAGTGGCAGATGGGGGAACAGTTCAGATTTAAAGCTGGTTTCTGTGGCTGAGCCTTGACATGAAACCAAACAACAGTCATGGTTTTTTCTCGGGAACCATTGCAGGAGAGAGAGAGACTCTAGGACCCAGAATGCAGGGACCTGAAACGGGATAAAAATCCAGATAGTCAAGACAAAGTTTTCTAAAGGGGTGTTTGTGAATCCACTCTGGCCAATCCCTTCCCTGGATTCCCATAGCTTAGCGTGGTAACAGCAGAGTGATTTGGGCATGGTCCCTGTGCACAGCTGTGCTCCAAGCTTGCTGAAATGAGTACAGCTTACTTAGCTGAGCAACCCCAGGGCCCTGGATAGCACCCACTACACTCTTAGCAGAGGCTCCATCACGTCCCTTCATAGATTGAAACTCTTAATGGAGGATTTGTGTGTGTTTCTTTTCCCAGGACTCGGTCGGAATGATATATAGAGATTTATTTAATATATTGAATATTCAGTTGAAACAATTAAATGAAATTCTGTGTGCGCACATGTGTGTGCATACATGTATGTATGTATGTGTACATGTTCACACATGTATGTTTGTGTGTGTGTGTGTGCGTGTGTGAATGTATGTGGAGCTCAGAAGACAACCTTGCCTGTTATTCCTCAGGTACTGTCACCTTGTTGGTTGAGACAGGGTCTCTCATTGGCCTACAACCCACAAGCGGGCAAGGCTGACTAGCCAGTGAGTCTCAGGGGCTGCCTGTCTCCATCTCCCCATTTCTGGGACTACAAGCATGGATCACCAC
The DNA here is from genome assembly GCF_000317375.1 of Microtus ochrogaster. NCBI lineage: Eukaryota > Metazoa > Chordata > Mammalia > Rodentia > Cricetidae > Microtus > Microtus ochrogaster. The sequence continues at coordinate 80,564,508 of NC_022014.1, forward strand.
GTCTGGTTTTTTTATATGTGTTCTGGGGGTTGAATTCATGTCCCCACACTTGCAGGACAAGAGCTTTGCTGACTGAGCCGTGTCCCCAGGCCCAAGAAACTCTTTTGGAAGCTTCAGGCCAGCTGCTGAGGACCAGACCCAGCCAGCAGTGTGCTTTAACAGTGCCGGCAGCAGGAGGGAGGCAGGGAGATGGCCCAGTAGGTAAAGGCATTGCCTAGTAGGTTAGGCACCAAGCCTAACGAGGGGCCTTCGGTCCTAGAACCCACATGGTGGAGAGAGAGAGAGTCAGCCCACATAAGTTGTTCTCTGAGCTCCATATGCACTAGGGTGCCCTCATAACCCCCTAGCATGCAAATAAATAAATAAACAAACGTGAAAACAGTATTTTTTCATTTAGGTGCTGGAGAGATGGATGGTTAAGAACACTTGCTGCTCTTACAGAGGACTGGAGTGTGGTCCCCAGCATCCAAATGATAGCTTACAACCATCTGTAACTCCGGTTCTATGGGATCTGACATCCTCTTCCCGCCTCCACAGGAAATTAGGTACTCAGCTGGTACAGACATATATTCAGGCAAAAACACTCATGCACATAAAATAAAATAAATCTTTTAAAAAAGAAAAAAATGAAAATCAGTGATATCTTCTTCCCCCTTGTAGGCAGGCAAGTAGCCTGGCCACTGTGGGCATTGAGCGGTCAAGGTCCAGCTAATGAAAAAGAGGGGCTTGACTGTAATTTCTGCTTCATCCTGTTCTTCCACGTTAATCAGCTCGGGTGTGGCTTGTTGACCTCTGCACAGGAAGCCCAGCTGTGTGGGCTGGTCTCCCCCAGCATCCCCAGTAATGGGCCTGGCCTCTTGCTCCAGGACACACCTGACAAAGGCCAGCAGCGGGGCCTAGTTCTCCTAGCTGACGATCTGGCAGGTGCAGGTACTCCGGGGGTGAGGCCGCTTCCTCAGCCAGCTTTGCCCATCTCCCACCCAAACCCAGGGCGGCACGTGGCATCAGGCGCTTGGCACGGCCCTCCTCTCTGTTTGCCAGTTCCTTCCACCACCTCCCCTCTTCCTAATTAACTCCGCGGCAGCGTGTCTGTGTTCCTCTGCCAGGGCTGCCAGCCAGCATCCTGGCATGTGCCTCCCTGCAGGGTGGAGATGAGCGCCCCCACACAGCCTGGCGCCACCCCCTTACTTTAGCAGTAGGGACCCTCTCCGACCTCGGGTCTGGGTGGCAGGGGTGCCCCCTGGCTGGCTGGGTGACAAGACAGGCCCCAGGCTTCAGGATTTGTATATTAGTTAAGAAGCGTTGAGTAATTGCTGACTGGTTTCTGGTTCCTCCTCCTGCGAGGAAGGTTCTGAGGACTCCCGCATCATGGCCAGACCTGGCAAGAGCCCAAGAGGAGGAACAGAGGGGAGGGGAGCTGAGGGGGCGGAGCTGAGAGGGAGGGAGTGGGGGGAGTAAAGAGTCTCTGGGCCCTCTTGGCTCACACCAGCTCTGAGGAGCACACACAGGCTAAAGCCAGGAGCCAGAAGAGCATCCAGTGGTCTTCCCAAATCACCCTCCGTCCTCCCACCTGCTCAGCCTCAGGTTGCCTCCCACACGGTGAGGAAGGGCAGGCAGAGCTTCCCTGGAGGCAGAGAAAAATGTGAATTTCCAGGCCCAAGCCTGCATTACAACCCTGAAATCTGGACGGCAGCCTGGGAACCCACACGACTTCCACCACCTGGAATCTCTCAGCCAGCCAGGGATTGGGTCACCGGAGACCAAGCCCCCTTCCACCTCGAGGTGTAGATGACTCAAAAGGTCCAGAGGCAAAAGAGAGACCAACATAGACAGCCACTTAGAATACAAAAAATAAATAAATAAATAAACAGGATGTCCCAAGTCCCCCTGCATCTCGTAGCCAGGCAGAGGACCTCTGAAGCAGAGGAGGTCTTCTTCACTCCCCAGCATCTGGGGAGGAGAGGAGAAGGAGGGAGCTCTAGTATGAAGAAGCAGCAGCCAGCACATCTGGGAGCTCTGGTCTGACCCCTCCTCATCCGTTCCCTCCCCTCTGTCCCTTCAGCTGCAGGCTGTGGGTCCTTCTGCAGCTCCCTCAGGGTGATGGAGGAAAATCCGACCCACCAGTCAGGGAGTCCTGGGTATGAGAGCAGCCTGCCCCACCAGGTCCTCCCTGGCTCATCCCTCTTCTGTCAGCCAGCAGTGCGGGGAGGGGGGGACTGCGGGGGGGTATGTGGTGCGGGAGAGCAGAACTCAGTAGGAGAACTGGGCACTTGGAAGGCCTAATTTCTGTGAAAAGAGAGGGAAGGAGGAGGCGGCGGGGCTAGGAGGGAGAAGGATGGTGGGAATAGAGGAAGGAAAAGGAGAAGAAGAGATTGGCAGGAAGAGAGAGGAAGGCAAAGAAGGAAAGAGGAAGAGGGAAAGAGATGGAGGAAGGAAGAAGGAAGGGAAATAAGAAGAGAGAAGAGAGAGGAGGAAGGAAAAGGAGAGGCAAGGGGGAAGGGGCAAAGGAAGGAGGCTTGGGAGGGAAGTGGGGATTTGTTCCCTCAGAGGGAGCAAGAGTGAAAGCTGGAAGCTTGCTGTCCTGGATCTCGGGTCCTGGCAGCTCCTTACCGGCCTCCCTCCAGGCCTCTGGCTCCAGCACAGTGAGGGTAGACCCTGGAGTCCAGACATGAGCTCCATCATGCTGGGATCTGCCTCCCCAAGGCCAGTCCCAATCCACCAGGTACAGCCCAACCTCCCTCCCAGGCTTCCCACAGAGCCAGCCTCCTCCCAGCATCCCCCACGCAGCCTGGTGCAGGCCAGACTCATCCACAATGAGAGGAAAGATGTCAACCCATGCTGGAAGCCACCCGGGACCGGTAGTTCGCCACAAAATATCTTATTTCTGGATACAAGAACAAGAGACCTATTGATTTTTTTTTCAGGAGGTCACACACCTAGTGAGTGGCCCTGTGTAGCTCAGTTGTCAGGGATTCTCTCCCTGAATGCCCACTGGGCCCAGAGTGGCTGCTGACCCGGTTGGGCTCCCATCCTAGTGATGTCTGCTCCAGAGCCAGCTCCAGCATGGATATCCTTATTTCTTTTATGCTGCTGTGATAGAATACCCTGAATAAAAGCTTCTTGGTGGACAGTGGGCTTGTGTTAGCTCGTAATTCCAGGTTTCAGCCCATCACTAGGGGAGGTCACAGCAGTAGGACCTCAAGACAGCTGGTCTCAGTCACATCCATAGTCAAGAGCAGAGAGAAGCAAACACATGCTTGCTTATGCTTAGCTTCCACTCTGCACTTACACAGCCCTGGACCTGCTGCCTAGGGCATGGGGCCACCCACAGTGGGCTGTGTCTTCCTGCACCAATTAAGGCCACCAAGACAGTCTCCCAGAAATAATCACAGACCCACCTGACCTAGACCATCCCTCATTGCAATGCTCTTGACTTATGGCCTCATTGTGGTGTCTATCATATGTGTTGTATATGACCACACCCCCAAACATGCTGCAAAGCCTTCTGGGATGCACCATACGTAGTGTTTAATGCTTTAATACCCAGCCAAGTCTTTTTTGTTGAATGAATGAATGAACAAATGAATGAATGGACAGATGAATGAGCACACAGTCAGAGAGAATGTTCCTCAGGATGCTCGTGGGAAGGACATAATCCCACATGCACTGGACCTGACCCCAGGAGGGACAATTATTTCATGTTTATCATCAGATGATTCTGGCTCCTTTTTTAAAGATTTATTTTATTTTTATTAAAGGTTCTTCTGTTTTTATTTTATGAGTATGAGTGTTTACCCGCATATACGCATGGGCACCACAGTGCACAGTGCCCACAGAGGCCTCAGGAGGGATGAGATCCCCTGGAACTGGAGTTACAGAGGCCTGTGAGCCGCCGTGTGGGGCCAAGAATAGAACCCGGGTCCATGGTGAGATTTAGATGCTCTTAACCTCTGAGTCATCTCTCCAGTCCTGCATCTGGCTCTTAAATCTTTACTTTTAGCCTGTGTGCTACATGCAGCAAGGTTCTTTCAGGGCTGGAAGGGTGGCTCACAAGTGAAGAGCACTGGCCGCACAGTCATGAGGATGGGGTCTGGACCCAGCACTCAGATAACAAGCCAGGCATCCCAAATATGTCTGGAACCCCATCTTCTAGGAGTCCTACACCCTCTCCTGGTCACCTTGTACTCACAGGCATGCGCACTCACCCACCCCCATGTCAGGAGCCATCTCCCCTTAAAAATCATTTATGTCATGAGCCATCTCCCCCTAAAAATCATTACAGGAACCATCACCCTGAGGAGTTTGCAAAGAGCTCCACACCCTAACAAGTGTTTTATTGGCAGAGTCTACCCCACACCCAATTATCTGTTAATAGAGAGCTATCTGTTAGCGGAAGCCGCCCCACACTCCAATTATCTAGAGAACTAGGTGTGTCAACTTGTGAACTCCTGGCCGAGGAATCGTGACCTGACCGATCGTAACCTCCTGGCCTACATGACCGGTGTGGACCACGCGGCAAGAGCTCATGCCCCTGCCCCCCAAATTCCTCATCCTATATAAGCTGTAACCATGACTCTAATAAACGAAGGCTTCGACAAATCTGCCTGGCCTTCTTCTTCTTTCCCGCCCATATCTTCCAGATAGCGCCTCTCCGGGACCCTGGAATACTGACCCTGCCAGGCGGGTTACACCCCTAGACTGAGTGACCCGCAAGGCGGTTTACACCCTCACACACGTGTGCATACACTCAAAGAGACACACACACACACACAGTGAATACATGAATAGTAATTTGTATTAAATGCTCTTTATCATCTTTGCTTCTACCATGGTTCTGTTCTATTTCACGGGGTGTATGAGACAGTTTCTCGTGGCAAGCACAAGTTCCTTTGCTCATCACTGACTGCTTGACTTTTGGCTCTTATCTGCAAATGGAGAGGGGTGAGGAACTCTCAGAACTCAGATGATCTGACCAAGGCCACCAATACCGCACAGTGACTACCCAGCCATGCTGTCCCCCAGCCATGCTGTCCCCCACCCTTGCTCCAGAAAACACTGGACCTACTCAGCTCCCCATAGCTCTCCGGGCCCAGAATACAACGCCCTTGTCCTCTTCTCAACCCCTGTTCTCCTACCCTGGAGAGCTTTCTGGCCATCAGCCCCCTCCCTCCTGGAGAGCCACTTCTTCCCGGCAGTGTCCCCTGGAAGTCTGAGGTTGGCACTGTTGGAAACATCTATGACGGAGGAAGGTCATTGGTTAAAAAAATAAAGAAACTGCTTGGCTGGCCCTCATAGGTTAAAACATAGGTGGGAGGAGTAAACAGAACAGAATGCTGGGAGGAAGAGGA
>NC_022014.1:80570945-80575326 GCF_000317375.1 Microtus ochrogaster
GGATGGGGGCAAGCGCAGATACCTGAGTAGGAACAAGGACAGGGGCTGGTACATGAGTGGTACAGAGACAGGGATAGGGATGGGTGCATGCCTAGTGACAGGAGCATGGTTAGGGACAGGTGCGGGGGGCATGGGGGGGCAGGGACCACCACTGCCCTTTATCCTGTTTCTTCTATGCCCTTTCTCCTCCTCCTCGCTGCTTCTGACCAGAACTCTGGTGCTTTTCCATTCTCTCAGAGAGACAGCTCTTTCAAGGAGTGCCACAGGGAGGGGCCCAGCCACCTGACACTGGAGGGGAGGCACGGAGTCAGGTCTGGAGTTATTGTGGAGACCCTGGAGGTCATTTCTTCCAACCCCAGCCTCCCTTGGTGCCGCTCAGAAATGCCAGTCAAACCTTGGCATCCTGCTTTCCACTATTCAGAGAGGAGAATGAAGATTAAAAATACATGACCAGCATTTTCCAAGTTGTCCCGCTGAGCACCCTGGGGGGGCGGAGTGCTTATCAAGGGTCCTCTCTCCCTCCCTCCTACCCGACCCCCTCTACCTTCCCAGACCTACTCTGTGAAATTCAGGGTGAGAGTGGTGACGATGGGCTTTGTGCTTTGTTGAAAGAAGGTTTTTTTTCTTTCCAGTCTGCTTCCTACACTGAGGTCCCCCAAAGCCAGGAATTTGAGAGTAAGCAAAGAAATCCAATGCCTGAAAGGGTGGCTTTCCTGCAAGCAGACTCAGCAGTGGATTAGCTGGGAGCCTGGCCTGTTCCAAACTCTGCTTTCTAATTGGGCCTTCCTGACCCTCGGAGAATCTTCTAGGAATCAGATCCAGCGTCTGTGCAGAGGTGGTCTGGTCTCTCCTGTGTCCCCAGCCATGCTCAGGCTGAGAAGTCACTCCTTTCTTCCCACAGGCTCCCGGGCATCAGGGGTGTGGGGGAAGGGCACTGGCTTGATGGGGAGGGGTGTGTGGGGAGTAGGCTCAGTCTGCAGTACCTCACACACACGGGGGGAGGGGGGGTGAGGGAGACCCAGAAAGTGCATGGCCTTGTGGAGGAATGGCCTCGAGACCACATGCCCCTCTCTACCAGCAGGGTACAGAAGTTCGAGGGTCACTTCTGCTCATGGCTCCAACCCTGAGTGGCAACATCACACAGGCAGCTCCGGGGACTCTGAGCCAGTGGTTCAGCAAACACACCTCCTTACTTCAAATGGCATGTGATCACACTCAAGATAGCCCAGGTGCTAGGTGCTTTCCTGTGGAACCAACCGAAAGGGAGGCCCAAAGAGTTGGGAGTGGGGAAAGCAGGTATGTGTCTGGCTCTTTCATGTAACAAAGCTGGGACTTGCATATTTCTGTATTTGCCCAAGTTAGAGACTGAGGAGGAGGGCCAAGCCAAAGCCTGCCCCCCTCAGAAGCCTCTGCGTGTGAGGGAGAGAGAGCCATGAAGCCACAGTTGCTTACTGTCTCCTCCTCTGGCCACACGCAGAGATGTGAGGTGTCCCCAGACACAGGTTTGCTGCAGTGGAAGTGGGGTGAACACTGGACATGAGCTACAGTCATTTTGAAAGGCAGAAAACTCAAATGAAAAAAAAATGCCCCCATAAGATTCAGCTGTAGGGCATTTTCTTAATTGGTGATTGATGGGAGAGGGCCCAGCCCACTGTGGGTGAGCCAGCCATGGGGAGTAAGCAGCACTCCTCCATGGCCTCTGCATCAGCTCCTGCATCCAGGCTCCTGCCCTGTTTGAGTTCCTGTCCTGACTTCCTCCAGGGCTGGACTGGAATGTGGACGTGTAAAGCAAATAAATCCATTCTCCCCTAACTTGCTTTTTGGTCGTAATATCTCATCCCAGCAGTAGGAACCCTAGCAGAGCCAAAGCTAATGTCTCTAAGCCTTGTGCTTCCAGCCTGGAGTCTCCCAAGTTCCCTACCTATGTAAAAACCGCCTCTGTTAGGGATCACCCCAGCCGCTGTCCTCCAAGTGCCCTTGGCATCTTTCTGCTGTCAAAAAGCGGTTCCAAGATGTGAGCGTGGATCCGTAGGATTGGCTGCTGCCTACGCGCTTCTCTTCCTCAAGTGTGATGAGACCAATGGCAGTGTGGTAAGCACAGACAGATCAGCCTGGTCCAGCACAGACCCACCTGCCTTGTAAGGACTCCCAACCTCCTCTGCCACTGCTAGGACAAGAAGCTCTAGCCCGAGCTGGCCCCGCTACAGATGGACCCCTCTGTCAGCCACTGTGTGTCCCACCTGGAGCATCAGGAAGGATCGGTGAATCTGTCTGTTCTGGCTCATGTCGGGAGGCCGACAGAGGAAGTCCCTGAAAGCTGGACCAAAGTAGAGAGACAGCTGGAGAGCCGTGCATCCCCATATACATTCCCTGTCCTTCCTTCCTTCCTTCCTTCCTTCCTTCCTTCCTTCCTTCCTTCCTTCCTTCCTTCCTTCCTTCCTTCTTCATTCACACTTCTTACATCATTTCCCCGCGCTCATTCACTCTCCCGCCCTTTTATTCATTCACTCCTGCATTCATTCGTACCACAGCTGCAGCCCTGCAAGCAGCTGCCTCTTAGTTGAACACGAAGTGGCCTGATCAAGACACCCTTGTTTCCAAGAAGGAACAGGAACTACCCAGCTTTCCACCCGCTCTGCCCCTGCTGACCAGACAGTGTCCCAAAGCTGTGAATTTTCACATTTTCCCCGAAAGCTGCCCCTCGCTGTCCTAGCTGAGACCATCCTGGCTCAAGCCAGTTCAATGGAGCCCCATCCTAGCTACCAGAAGGGAACAGACAGGAAGTGCAGAAGCCACAGCCACCCTCACCCACCCTCCTTTCATGTTAATGGGCTCTAAAGTCCAATTACAGCAGGGAACACGTGGCCACTTTAAACCAGAGGCTCTCCACCCGCTCAAGGGTATTCGCGATTGCCTGCAGCCTCCCCCAAGCTAAAAATGATCTGCTTTTTCTCCCTTTGCCAAATTGCAACCCCCTCAGATTGGTGCTGGGACTGGAGGGGTCCCCGATGGAAAACCCAACTGTCAGCCCTTCTCACAAACTCCGAGCTATTAATTGGTTTGGAAATACTGAGCTGATAGCTAAAAAGGCTTCTGGGGGATTAATGTCAAGTAGCGTGCCCCCTTGATGGTACGAGGAGCACGGTGTGGGCAGAGGTAGCACCAGACACCATTGTGTTTCAGCCTATGGCATGGAAGCGGAACCCTGACTGGGAAACACTGCTTCCTGAGCTGCAGGTGGCTTAGGCATGGAAGGACCTGCTCCGTGAGGGCTAGGCCGTCTTCTCTCTGCAGAGGGGCTGAAGCTGGGTGGGCCAAGAGGTTCAGGCTATGCTGACCTGTTGCGAGGACTTTACCCCTTGGTTGGGGGAACTAGGCAACATCTACCTTCAGTGACAAACCACAGTTCAGTTTCACCATCATTTCCCCCGGGGAGCTTACTAACAGAGTGACGGCTGAAGGGCCGTGGGCATGAGCGTGGGTGACAGCGAAGCAGCCACACTGTAAGATTGGCACCCAGCATAGATGGTGACTTCCTCACGACTACAGATGGAACCAGTCCCCAGTCTGTATACTGCTGCCCTTCCGTGAGACTCCAAGGCCACAAGCAGTTAGGGCAGAAGTGCGTACAAGTGGCCGAGGGGCCTGGCTGGGTGCTCAGGTGAGTGAGTTCACTTTGTAAGGAGCAAGGCTGAGAGGGTGACGTGGGAGAGGGACTCCCCTGTCTCCAGCACCGCCACCACCCCTTCCATAGCTTTACCCTTGTAGAACACACAGCCCAATCTGGGCTGCCAGCATCACCTCTTGAATGTCTCTTCCCGATTTCCCGGCACACCCCAAAGTCTCGGGGGAGGGAAATTCAGAGCCAGCAAGCTCTGCCACATCTCACTCACCCACCTCAGCCTTTTAGGAGTGGAGAAGTCCCCGGGGCTCCAAGCAAGCCTGCTGCATAGGCTGACATGCCTCTCTGCCCTGCGTCCATAGGGTACCCATTTCCAGAAGTAAACCGCACATCTCCGGCCCTCTCTCCAAGTCCCATACCAGGAGGCAGGGAAGGTAATCCTGCTGGAAATCATTTGTGAAATCAACCTGAAATCTGGACACATTGATGTACCTGTAATCCTAGCACTGGGGAGGCAGAGACAGGAGGATCCCAGGGGCCTAGCCAGTCAGCCAGTGAAAAACCTGCCTCAAAAAGTAAGGTGGATAGCACTGGAGGAACGAGACCCAAAATACACACACACACACACACACACACACACACACACACACACACACACACGGAAGAAAGGAAAGAAAGAATGTAGCACAATTAATAAAAACACAGAGACAGAAATTGGGGTTCAACCTGTGTGGAGGCACACATTTAATCCCAGCACTT
>NC_022014.1:80576056-80578836 GCF_000317375.1 Microtus ochrogaster
AGGCTGTGGATTCATTCTGGGATAAGAAAAATTATGTTTGGTAAAGGAAGACCCCCTGAGAAATCTCCAATAGGAGTGGATGGCCCAGATGTCTGAGTTTACATCCAGAACAGCCTCAAGACCGCTGGCCGAGATGATCAAGCCTCACAGAATATTCCAGTCAGGACTTGACCATAATTCTAAATTTTCTTTAGGACCCCATAAGATTATCAGGGCCCCAATCACTAGGAAGTAGCCTAGAAAACTGTTCACATTTTTAAAAATATGGATTATGGATGTTTTCCTTGTTTAGAGTGTTGGTTACAAGTTCTTATGGATAGTGGTCAGGAAGAAAGCTAAACAAGGGATATTAGATTCAGAGTTCTTGCTTTGAAAAAAAGGGGGGGAGTGCTGAGGGATAATGGTCTCGTACCCTGTAAAGATTTTTCACTTGTATTGCTTTAATAAAATGCTGATTGGGCACTAGCCAGGCAGGAAGTATAGGCGGGTGGCCAGAATAGAATTCTGGGAAGAGGAAAGGTTTAGTCTGCAGTCATCACCCAGACACAGAGGAAGCAAGATGAGAATGCCTCACTGACAAAAGGTACCAAGCCATGTGGCTAACCCAGACAAGAATATTGGGTTAATGTACAATGTAAAAGGAAACCTCAGAATGAGACTGTGTCTGAGAGCTGTCTCCTCCTGTCTTATATTCCTCTCTAGGGTTGGGATTAAAGGCGTGCACCACTACCACCCTGTTTCTGTGGCAAACTAGTATGGCTACTGGGATTAAAGGTGTGTGTCACCATTGCCTGATCTGTAAGGCTGATCCATGTGGCTGTTTTACTCTCTGATCTTCAAGCTTTATTTATTAAAGTACAAATGAAATATCACTATAAAGGAAGGAGAAAGAGAAGAAGGGGGAGGGAGGGAAGTAGGGAGGGAGGGAAGAAAGGAAGGAAGGAAGGAAGGAAGGAAGGAAGGAAGGAAGGAAGGAAGGAAGGAGAAATCGCTCTGTGCTGTCCCATCACTGGCTTCTGGAACCTAAACCAGGAAGTCATCTAAAGGCTGAACTGAAACCTCAGAACAAGAGGCGTCGCCTGGGGAATGTAGTCCAGGCTCTCCTGAACTCCTTGACCCCTTTTCTCTGAGCAAGTGAAAGTCAGCTGTCTATACCAGGTTAACAATATATATTTATGAGCTACAACCAGCTGCTTGTGTTTGTTAATGAAGGGTAACCTGAGGGGCAGGCTATTATGTAAATAACCCAATGTGGGTGGAGGTGAGGCCCCGCATAATGACTGGTCTTGACTGGCCTCTGCAGCTTTGGGGAGGCCCTAATTGATATTGGATCTTGTCATTTGCCAGACCTTGCTCTCGCTTTGCCAAATGAGGAACCCGAAGGATGTGGCCCACCTCCATTTGAACTCGAACAGCCCTTTCTCTTCTTCGTTTCTGCATGACCAGACATCCTGTTCCACCATGCCTAGCCATGCTCAGAGCCCAGCCTGGTCAGATGCTGGCAGCCTGCAGCGTGCAGAGAGGGATTCTGCCTGGCTGCCTCGGCTTGGAAAGCATCATCCAGTGTTTGCCCAGAAGACTAGTAATGTGACAGCCAGCTGAGGAGCGCTGACCTCCCCGAGTCTCATGAAGGAGGTGTCACCACCCTGTGGAAGACGGAGGTGGGTAGGGACAGCTGATGAAGACTCCGGCCTTGACCAGAAGCTGGTCTAGGGGGTGTTGGTTCACAGAAGAGATATTTGTACCCTCTCCCAAGAAGGGTCAGCCGGCACCTCTTGCTGAGGCCCCTAATATAGGAGTGGGGCCTGATGCCAGGTTTGAGCCACCTGCCCGTGCTCAGTTAGCCTGGTTTTTGGATACCCGACGCCTCCCTACAGACTGGAGGGGGAAGGAGTCTGGCTTTTGTCTTCCAATGTCCAGGCTGAAGCTCGAGCCGGGGCCTGGCCTGGAAGATGGACTCCAGGCTGTGCTGTCCAGTGTTTCTTGCTGTGGTGCCACCCGCCCTCCCTCACCTCTTCCCTCTTCCCCTCTGTTCTTCACTTTCTCCCTTCCCTCTTTCTTCTCAGCTCCCCTTCTTTCCCTCCAACCCCTCCCATTCCTCCCCTCCCCTTCCCCTCCTCCCTTCCCCTCTCTTCCCATCCCCCCTCCCTCCCCTCCCTCTCCTCCCTCTCCTCCCTCCCCTCTCATTGCCTACACAGAGCTCATTTAGGCTCTGAGTAATGGAGTGTTGCCACTGGGGTCTCTCCAAATGAGATCCTCCCTCCCTCAAGACTTCCCTGGGTAAATAAAAGCCAAATACAAATAAGGCACCTGCACAGAGCCCGGGCTCTGCCTTTGACTAGAGGGAACACGCTGAAATGGCTGATTAAAAATAAATAAAACCAGGCTCTTGTAGGTTCTTCAAACACAAAGACGCAGCTCCTCCATGTGCCAGCTGAGATCCAGCCGCCCAGGCCAGTGGCCATGAGCCGGGGTGGCTGCTGGGGTCACGTGCTCCAGCTGGCTGTCTAGAGAGCCTGTGTGCCGGCACGGCACTCAGCTGACAGATGCGCCTCAGCCAGGAAGGGTCTGTGTGTGCGCAGGGAGGAAGAAAGCAGATAATGTTCCAGCTTCGGAATGGTTACCCTCTCGGGGGACAGGAATCTGGGACACAAACAAGCCCAACTGGACCTTCTGCTCTGCCTTGGGAATGGGGACAGAACCCCAAAGCTGGAATCCACGGTTCTAATCTGCATCCGCCTGCCACATCCGTGCCCGTCTCTTTACAGTGGGCTCTCCCA
>NC_022014.1:80579674-80587026 GCF_000317375.1 Microtus ochrogaster
GGAAGCAGAAAGAGCAAACTTGGAATGTCCGAGAATGTTGGGGCCAGAAGTGGAATGTGGTGGTTTGAACGAGATGTTCCCCATAATCTCAGGAATTTGAGGGCTTGGTCCCCAGTTGGTGGTTCTATCTGGGGAGACTTGGGAGGTGTGGCCTTGCTAGAGGAAGTGTGTCACTGGGGTTGGTTGTGTGGGTTTAAAGTCTTCCAGGTCTCTCTGCTGGGGGTTCTGAGTCCCCTCACTCTGGCACAGATGACACCTGTACCCAGCACTTGCCATTGGTCAGTCCGTGGCATTCTTCCACGAACACCTGTGCAGGTTCTGTGGACACAGGCATGCAAGCAATCATGGGCTGGCAAGAGGGTCCAGCTGGTAGAAGCATTTGCCACCATAGTGAATCTGACCACTTGAGTTTGCTCTCCAGGAGGCTCACGGTGGGATCCCCCGGGGCCCATGTGGTGGAAGGAGAGAACAGATTCCTGCAGGTTGTCCTCTGGCCTCTACACACACACACACACGCACACGCATGCACTCACGCAAACACACGCAGGCATGCTCACACACACGCACGCACACACGCATACTCACGCACGCACACATGCATGTGCACGCACACACGTGCACACACATGCATGCATGCACACACACAAACACACGTGCACGTGCATGCACACACGCACACTCATGCATGCACGCACACATACACACATGTGCACACACACACAGACACACATGCCCACAATGTAATATGAACAAGGACAGTAGGCATCGGAAAGGCAGACTGACTTGCTCATGATCCCACTGCTAACAAGTGGGAAAGAGAAGTCTCAGTGATGTCTGTGTTACATTCATGCCTTTGCAGGGAGCAGACAAGCTCAGAGAGTGACAGAGGTGGCTGGGGCGACTCTGGCTGTGCGAATGACAGCACCTTGGACAGATCCACAGGCATGCTCAAACAGTGGTCTAGGAAACTGGCCTTCTGCCCAAGTCCTGCACTTCCAGTGACAGTCGCCCTGGTAGCTGTGGCTGATCTTGTCCCACAAAGGTGTAACTGTCCCTAGGCCTCGGCTGTTCCCATCACGCCTCTGATGCTGAAACAGAAGCACGCAGTCAAACATGCAGGAGATGGCATTGCACGTGCTGTGCATTTAACCACCGCCCTCTATAAATGCTCCTTCGGTGCAAAGTTTGCTGCATAATTAACCACACGAAGTCTTTGTTCTAATTATCTCATTTTCCATATCCAGTTGACTCGGAGGCTGCCCTCCTGGTTCCCTTTGCCTCGGTACCTCATTTACCTCAGGGAGTCCTCTGTCCCTGCAGCAAGCTGGCCGAACCGTGCAGGCCACCTCCTGGTGTGTTATGTAATTATTGTGGTTAACGGGAAGGCAGCAACCAGAGACCACATGTGATTTTGTGGTTGTCACTCATACTGATGTGTGGGACAGGTGAATTCACAAACAACGGTAGAGAGTGTGGCTTCAGGAATGGAGAGGAAGCTGACATCTATGGCACCCTGATGAACGGACACATGGTAAGAGGACATTGGGGCACACTCAATGGTCAGAGACTAGAGGTCAAAGCCGCTGAGGAGGACTTGTTCCTGCACACAGCAGAAGTGTGAACGGTGGTGTCACGGCATCGTTGCGACACATGACAGAGGTGTGGATGGTGGTGTCACGGCAGTCTAAAGGGCAGCAACCTGAGAACTGTTGGCGGGGCTTGTGGGGCAAGCTCTTGCTAACGCGGAGGGAACCAAGAGCAGCCGGTCCCCTCTGGGGATGTGGGGTTTAAGAATGGCAATGGAGCTGATGGCCACAGATGGCCACCACTGACAGAGGGTGCTGGTGACAGTTTAGACTCTCTGTGAATCCACACCCGCCAGTCTGGCTCATTAGGCCCCCTCTATGTGTAACGTGAAATGTCCCCACAGGCTCATGAGTTGGAACACTTGGTTCCCAGCTGGTGGGGCTTCTTTGGAAGGTTATAGAACCTTTAAGAGGTGGACCCACAGGTTACACTGTGGGGGTGGGGATCCGTCCTAATTCCCGTTCACTCCTCACTTCCTGATTGTGGGGGCAATGTGACCACTGTCAGGTCTGAAGGAAATTCCAAATTCCCAAACTCCAAAAGTCTGTTCAGATATCCAGAAATGAGCGCAGTCTGGATTTCTGGAGGGTTTCTGGTTGTTAGATAAAAGCCAGCATTCCTCAGGAACTGGTGAATGGGAGCCAGTTCCCCTCTACCAAAAGACACAATTTCCCTTATCACTGGCAGAAGGGGCAAATGCACCCGTTACACATTTCAAAGTCCATGCTACACTGCCCTAAACTCCTTCCGGCTTGCAGGCTTCCCTCCCCGCAGCTACTCATTCTCCTTATGAACATGGCAGTTTCAGTATGTGCTCTATCTACCTACCTACCATCTATCTATCTACCTACCTACCATCTATCTATCTACCTACCTACCATCTATCTATCTACCTACCTACCATCTATCTACCTACCTACCATCTATCTATCTACCTACCTATCATCTATGTATTAAGCCATCCATCCATCTACTTACCTATCTACCTACCTGCCTAACTATCATCTATGTATCTGTCTATGTATCTATCTATCTATGACCCTCTCTCCCTCCCTCTGGTAACCACAATGAAAACCTTCCCCTTAACCATACCAAGCAGCAGCGATGTCATCGGCTTCTACATAGAGCAGCCTCTGGCTCCTGCCTCCATGCTTCCTTAGCCACGTTAGACTGTGTAGCCTTGAACTGTGAACCAGAACAAGCCCTTCCTCCCCTAAGCTGCTCCTTGTCTGATACTTTGTTGCAGTAATAAGGATGGTAACTAGTATGCAGGAAAGAGTGGCATCTCCATTAAAAGGTGTGGGCTCCATCCACCAACATCCTTGAGTTCTTTCAATGGTAGTTTGTCCGAGGGAGCTGCTTCCTGGAACCACATCCACATAGTGATGTTCTCTGGAAGCCTGCAGTCATTCTCTGTTGTGACCCAGACTTTCAGAGGGGAGGGACACACCTTGCCGAGCCCCAGTGTCCCTTATAACTGAGTGAAGAGACTGACCCACACTGTTTATTCCCCAAATGTTCCCAGAACCCCAGGGGTGCTCACTGAGTCTCCTGCAGACCAAGAGGCCCATGGCAACAGAAAGACGTGCCCTAGGTCATGGGGCCTCTAGGACCCCAATAAGAAGGCCTGTTGTGGGGCTGAGCCCAAACTGGGTGGAGATATCCACTTTGGGTTCTCCAGTTGTCACCCATGTTCTCCTGGTGCCAGCCTGGCTTCCGCTCTCCCCAGAGCAATGAAGGGAAAGGATGTCTCATTTGCACAGGGATCCGCAGTTGAGTTTCATGAACAGATCCCAGAGGCAGGTGGCCCTCTGCCCCACCCAGCATCAGCCAGCAGCAGAGGGCCCAGGCCAGGAACCCCGTTTTTAGACAGATTGCCTTTTCCATCTATGGTGACAGCAATACAAAGAAAGGCAGGGGATTTAGAACTGATGGAAAATCACAGGAAAGAAAACTGCAATTCTCAGTTGCCTCCGAGGTGTCCCCCTGAACATTCTGGGAAGCATCTGTGTGCTAGAATGCAGCCACATTCTGGGAGGACAGTGGCTCGGGGTTGATCTTGCAGGGGCTGCAGTGCTTCTGTCCTGGAGTCCCCAGTCCAGTTTGAACAAAGGATCCTGTTCTCATTTTGCTCACTGTGTGACTGTTTCTGGACAGAAGTTGCTTATAGCAAAATTAAGATTATGCGACAGTTAGGGTGTGCTAATGATCTGTTTGTAGATAGTCATGGTCATGCAGAACAAACTCTTAGATTAATAAAGATCAAAAGAAAAAAAACCAGATTTCTTCAAGGTTTTAAAAATCCGGAGGACTGGCGAGAAGGCTCAGTGATCAGGAGCACTGGCTGCTGCTCCAGGAGACGCATGCAGGTTCAGCTCCCAGCACACACATGGCAGCTCACGTCTGTCTGTAACTCCAGTTCCAGGGACTCTGACACGCTCATCTGTCAGTTCTGCACACACGTGGTGCTTATAGACACATGCAGGAAAGACAGTTACACGTATAAATAAAATCTTTAAGAAAGTTTTTTAAAAATCAAATTGTCGCACACATGAGCATATATACAGAAATAAGATAAGGTGACCTTTAAAAAAATCTGAGCCAGTTGTGGCACACAAATTTAACACTAGTACTTGGGAAATGGATCCCTGAGAATTCCAGGCTAACCAGTACTATGCAGTGAAACCCTGTCCAAAAGAAAATCAATTTATATTTTTAAAGTATTTTAAAAAGTCTGTTAGATGGGTTGTTCTTATCCCCTCATGGCTCCTAGGTGGACATCACAAACAAGGCAGGTGAATGAATGAATGAATGAATGAATGAATGAATGAATGAATGGCTTGACTCAGGCAGTAGAAATATCTTGGGAAGTTGACTAAGCACCCTGTGGTGGTTGGAATAGGTATGGCCCCACAGACTCATGTGTTTGAATGCTTGGCCCATAGGGAGGGGCACTATTAGGAGGTGTAGCCTTGTTGAAGGAAGTGGGTCACTGTAGAGGCAGGTTTTGAGGTCTCATATACGCTCAAGCCACGTCCACTGTGACACATAGTTCACTTCCTGTTGCCACGAATCAAGATGTAGACCTCTCAGCTCCTTCTCCAGCATCATGTCTTCCTGTATGTTGTCATGCTTCCTGCCATGATGATGAGGGACTAAAGCTCTGAAACTGCAAGCCAGCCCCAACCAAATGCTTTTCCTTTATAATAGCTGCCGTGGTCATGGTGTCTCTTCACAGCAATAGCAACCCTAACGAAGACAGACTATCATTCTCAAACTGCTCCAGAAACCCATGTGTTTTAAGCAAGATTTCATTGAATAAAAAGTTTTCCCTTCATGTAAACAGCCAGGGCAATCTGGCCCACCATCTGTCTCTGTAAATAAAGATTTATTGGAACAGGGCCACAAACACTCATGGGTAGATTGTCTCTCACTGCTCTTCCTGTGCAGTGACAGAGGTGAGAAGTTGTCACAGTGATATCCTGGCTGGCAAAGCATGGGCAGAACATCATCCGACTCTTGACAGGAGAAAACTTGCTGTTTGAATCCTCCCACTGTATAGATCAACAAGCTGAGGCCCTGAAACTGGTGTTAGGAAGCAAACTAACACATCCCTTGCTCCTCCTCCTTTTCCTTTTCTCCCTGTCCCCATGCCATAGCCTCTTCCTCCCTCTCCCCATTCCTCTTCCTCCCCCTCCAGCCATTTTGTTGTTGCTTACTTGGTGACTGTTGGAGCCTCCTTATCTTGGAAGCTGATATTGGGAGGAGCCAAGCACTGATGGTTCTACCTAGCCTGAAGCAGGTTCCCCACCTGGAAACAGAAGGGATTTGCTATCCAACAAGGAGCCCTCTGAAGTCTGAACCAGCCACCTTCCCTGAGCTCTTCCTAGACATTGACGCCCTCATGGGGCATAACAGCTTCAGAGAGACTGTGAACTTGCGGGGGAACAGACCTGTGTGGTCTCAGGCTAGTTGCTAAGCCTGTCTGAGCACAAGCTGAGTCCCTGAGGCTTGTGCTGAGAGAAATGATAAAGACTGGAAGCTTCTCTGGGTGCTTGGTTGCAAGGCAAAACTTAGCAAAACTGAGATGAACTCTTTTAGAATTCCAGACATGGTGGCACACATCTTTAATCCCAGCACTCAGAAGGCAGAGGCAGGTGGATCTCTGTGACTTGGAGGCCAGTCTCCTCTACATAGTGAATGAGTTCGAAGCAAACCAGGGCTTCACATGAGATCTTGTCCAGGAAAAAAGAAAAAAAAAGATATGTGTGTGTGTGTGTGTGTGTGTGTGTGTGTGTGCGTGTGTGTCGGGACACAACAGGGACACTGGGGAGATGGCTCAGCAATGAAGAGCATGTGTTGCTCTTGCAGGAGACCTGGGTGGTTTCCCTACGCGGTTACTCAACAACTGTCAGTGGCTTCAGCTCCAGGGGTTCCAACGCCCTCTTCTGACCCCCCCCAAAGGCAGCAGGCATGCATATGGTGCACACATAAGCATGCAGGCAAAACATTCATACACATAAAATATAAATCTAAAGAAGTTTTTTTTATAAAAAATAAAGAACTGTTAGAGCCCACTCAAGGAACTCATTCACCCACTGTGACATGTGGATCCTCCCACTGCCAACTGACATCAGCAAGGAACTTTCTGTACCAAAGACAAAATACGCCCCGTCCGTGTTGGAAAAGACAAAATACGCCCCGTCCGCGTTGGACATAGAAGGGCATAAAGGGAGCCCTCTACAGGACCACTTATTTGTTGCCCAGAGTTAGCAGGATCTTCCTTCCTCCTCCCCCTCCTCTCTCCTCTATATCCTCTCTCCTCTTCCTGCCTTGCCTCCTCACCTCTTCTCTTCCCCCTCTTCCTCCTCCTCTCTCCTCTGCATCCTCCCTCTTCTTCTTCCTCATCCCCCTCCCTCCAGCAAAGCCTTTCTTCCCTATCTGTTCCCAGGCTGCACAGAGCTCAGTGCCCCATGTGCTGTGTGCTCTTCTTCACCACCTTCAGTCCCAAAAGATAGACTTAGTTTCTCTGTCCCCCTACTTGCTACAGACCAGCCGTGGCATCAGAATAATGGGAGCAAGAATGCAGTCTCTGCCAGGAAAGAGAACACAGTCTAGTCAGCATTATCGCTTCAGCAAACAGCACAGTTCCGGCACATGCAAATGTTCGTGGCATGCATGTATGCATAGATTGAGTGGCAGATGGGTTGATAGGCTGGTGAGCAGGTAGATGAATGGGTCTGTGGATGGGTGAGCAGGTGGATGGATGGATGGGTGGGTGGACGGATGGATGGATAGATGGATGGATGGATAGATGGATGGATGGATGGGTAGATGGATGGGTAGATGAATGGAGAAATAATGTGTGGGTGGCTAGTAAGTGGGCTGGTGGATGGATGGATTAATAGGTGGGTGGATGGATGGATGGATGGATGGATGGATGGATGGATGGATGGATGCATAGGTGGATGGATGGATGGATGGATGGATGGATGGATGGATGGATGGATGGGTGGATGGATGGATGGATGGATGGATGCATAGGTGGATGGATGGGTGGATGGATGGATGGATGGATGGATGGATGGATGGATGGTGGGTGGATGGATTGGTGGATGGATGGGTGGATGGATGGATGGATGGATGGATGGATGGATGGATGGATGGATGGATAGATGATAGGACAATGGATGTGAGAATGAGTAGATGAATGGGTGGATGGGTGGATGGGATGGGAAGGTGGGTATATAGGGAAAATGATTGGG
>NC_022014.1:80587126-80592884 GCF_000317375.1 Microtus ochrogaster
GATGGATGGATGGATGCATGCATGCATGCATAGGTGGATGGATGGATGGATGGATGCATAGGTGGATGGATGGATGGATGGATGGATGGATGGATAGATAGATGATAGGACAATGGATGTGAGAATGAGTAGATGAATGGGTGGATGGGTGGATGGGATGGGAAGGTGGGTATATAGGGAAAATGATTGGGTGGATGGGTAGATGGTTGATGGGTGAGTAGATGGAGAATAAGCAGATGAATGGATAGATGGATTGATAGAGGGATCAGAACATGGGTGCGTAGATGAATGAACCGGTGGGCGAGTGGCACTAGAGGTGGCAGGGATGGCTGGTCCCTTCCTGTCTCTGGCTCTCTGCTTCCTGTCAGTCATGAGATCTCCTCCTCCTTAGGTTCTTACTATGACAGTGTTCAGTGTCACCATATGAACCAGGCAACCAAGCCTTCTGCTGCCATGAGCGAAACAAGTCCCTGTAGCAAAACAGTTACCATGTGGCTCGTGGAATTACAGCAGCCATGCTCTCTCACCAGCTGAGAGTACAGGAAGCTAGCTACGTAGCTAAGTCAGAGCCCAAAGTCCTGATAACGAGTGGCTCGTACAACTGTGCACACTGTGCTGGTTACTGTCTGTCAACCCAACACAAACTAGAGTCACCTGGGAGAGGGGACTTCAGCTGAAGAATTGCCCACTGCTATGGGGATTGATTAACGTGTGATGTGGGAAGGCAGAGCCCGCTGTGGGTGCCGCCGCCCTGGACAGGCGGTCTAAGAAATCAAACTTAACAAGTACTGGGGAGCAAGCCGTTAGGCAGCACTCCTCCATGCCTCTGCTTCAGTTCCTGCCGCCAGGTTCCTGCCTTGATGTCCTTTGATGAAGGACTGTCACTTTCAAGCGCAGGGATAAAAACCCTCTCCTTTCCAAGGTGCTTTTGGTCGGTGTTTTATTGCAAAAGAATCCAGACTGGAAAAGCCACCCCATCCCACTCTGTGAGGATCTGATATCTTTATCCCACTTCCCTATTCCAAGTTGCCTGGGCCTTGGTCAAACTGACACCTAGGATAGATTCCAGCCAGTGGCCTCGCTTGAGACCAAGAGCCACCAGCTGTGGACTCCACACTCCTCATGGCTGCAGAGGCGGAAGGTGAGAGGGGCCATGTGGGCAGAGGCCAGGATCCGCACCTGTTTGTGCTTGGCTGTGGCAGGGAGCCATTGGGCAGAGAGGAACCAGTGAGGGCTGTTTGTTCTGGGCATGGTTAATCCTTGCTCAAATTTATATCCTGAATCTTTTATGGAACTGTGTCACTGAAGAGTCAGCTCGGCTCTGTGCCGCTGGGACAGAGGTATGTGGTACCTGTCTTTGGCTGCAGGAGTCCTGAAGGGCGCTGGAGCATACCAAACCCACTCCCCAACATGCACTTGTTATCAGTTAGTCCAGCCCATCACACTATCGGCTCTTACGCAACCAGATCAGCCTTGGGATCCTTGGCATGACTCAAGATGGAAGGGACAAAGAGCCAACCAATTACATCCATATGGGGCTATATTAGGGCTTCGG
The DNA here is from genome assembly GCF_000317375.1 of Microtus ochrogaster. NCBI lineage: Eukaryota > Metazoa > Chordata > Mammalia > Rodentia > Cricetidae > Microtus > Microtus ochrogaster. Next base: position 80,588,682 of record NC_022014.1, read on the forward strand.
GGATACAGCATATGAGATCAGGCCCCCAGATGTCTCTGCGAGCATCAAAGAGAAAAAAGTATTTAGCATGAGGTGTATACTCGGGCCACCCTGGGACATCAGAGTGGAGCCTTTGATTCTTGAAGAGGTTCTGGGCCAGCATGAACATGGCCACCCTAGGATGCCAAAACCTCTTTCTCATTAAAAATGCAAAACCAGGCTGGGAACTCTAGCCTCTCTCTCATCGGTCTTGGGCTCACACTACCAGGAACTCTGGGAGCCCCCGACTTCCAGGAAGCAAGACTAGAAACAGCTTCTCAGCACCAAAGTCCATAACTGGCTGTGCTACTTAGGGGCGCTGCTCACCCACTACATAGGGAACCCAGGCTCTGTGTGGGACCCTTGTTCTTTCCAGCTTATAAGTATTTATTTTTAAAGGGAGTTCTCATGTTAGCCAAGAGCTGAGTCATCTCAAGTCAATATAAAGACACCCACTGTGCTGACAGCCAGGTATGGCAGAGCAGGCTGCCCTGGGCACCCTCCTGGCAACTACACTCATCTCTTGCTAAAAAGGGAGCCACCATGGGACCCCACAACGTGACTGTTGAATTGAACAATCAGCTCTCTGATGGAAGGAAATCGCTGTTTTGTAGGCTGGCCCAGTCCAATGGCATAAATATTTCCACTGTGGCTGCTTTCGAGCTAATGATGTAAGGTCTCAAATCTGTGCAGGCTAGCAGCCACCCTGCATCTCTCCCTTTAGTGACTCCTCTGCTGAGCTCTACACTGAAGAAACAGACAACCTGGGTGGAAATGCAGGGTCTTTCACAAGAACAAGAAGAAGCGGCAGCAGAAACCTTCCTTCCCAGAATGGGAGATGGATTGACCAGGGGGCATCTGCTAATACAAGACCTCCGGGAGTCCAAATGTCATCTCATAGGTGGCAGGGCTGAGAGTGCTAGGCAGAGTCCTGGGCTTGCAGCGGGTGGTCCCTAAGCTGGTGTCTGTGCATGTATATGCGTTCCTGTGTGGTCATATTCCAGCACCAAGTGTGTTTCATGTGTGTGTTGTGGCCCAGTGATAACCTCAATTGTTATTCATCTGCTATCTTCCACATTTGATTTGATACAAGGTCTCTCATTGGCCTGGAACTTCAACAAATAGGCCGGCCAGCCAGCTAGCCAACCAGTCAGCCAACCGGCCAGCCAGCCAGCCAGTCTGCCAGTTAGTCAGCCAGCGAGTGAGCACCTGGGATCGGTCTTTCTCCATCTCCCAAAATAAAGGTTGCTGTTCTTCCACCTGAAAAGAAGCTTCCGAGTCTCAATCCAGGAACCCCCCGCCAGTCTTGGCTATCCAGGCTGTGCTGACTGCAGCAAATCAGAAGATACCTCATCAAAGACACATCTTCACAGTGTATGGTGGTAGCATACGCCTTTAATCCCGTATTTGGTGGTAGCACATGCCTTTAATCCCATACTTGGGGAGGCAGAGGCAGGTGGATCTCTGTGAGTTCAAGGCCAGCCTCATCTACAAGAGCTAGTTCCAGGACAGGCTCCACAGCTACAGAGAAACCCTGTCTTGAAACAAACAAACAAACAAAGATTATTCCGAAAAAGGGAAATGACCATATCCCTGGGCTCTATTGGTTTCTGGAGACCAGTCTCCAGCAAGGAAAGCCATGAGGGAATTAGAGTCTTTTCCCAGGTGGAACTGGGCTGTGAGTACAGGACCCATAGGAATGGAAAGTATTTAGATCCAAATTTCAGGTCAGGTCAAAAGCATCTGGGGGAGGGAGAGTAGCACTAGACCCCAATGGGAGCTTGTCTTAGTCAGGGTTTCTAGAGTTGTGAAGAGACACCATAACCACAGCAACTCTTATAAAGGAAAACGTCTAATTGTGGTGGCTCACTGACAGTTCAGAGGTTCAGTCTGAGAGTTCTTACATCTTAACTCATAGGCAACAGGAAGTGATCTGAGACACTGGGCATGGCTTGAGCATATATGAGACCTCAAAACCCGCCTACACATTGACACACTTTCTCCAACAAGGCCATACCTACTCCAATGAAGCCACACCTCCTAATTACGCCACTCCCTTTGAGGCCATTTTCTTTCAAACCACTGCATTCCACTTCCTGGCCTCCAAAGTCTTGTAGCCATATCATAATATAAAAAATGCAATGCCCTTCAATGGAAGAATGGATGAAGAAAGTATGGAATATATACATATTAGAGTATTACTCAGCAATAAAAAACAAGGAATTCTTGAAGTTTGCGTACAAATGGATGGAAATAGAAAACACTATCCTGAGTGAGGTAAGCCAGACCCAAAAAGAGGAACATGGGATGTACTCACTCATATTTGGTTTCTAGCCATAAATAAAGGACAGTGAGCTTATAATTCACGATCCTAGAGAAGCTAAATTAGAAGGTGAATCCAAAGACAAACATATAGGCATCCTCCTGAATATTAACCTTCATAAGGCGATGAAAGGAGACAGAGACCCACATTGGAGCACCGGACAGAAATCTCAAGGTCCAAATCATGAGCAGAAGGAGGGGGAGCACGAGCAAGGAACTCAGGACCGCGAGGGGTACACCCACACACTGAGACAATGGGGATGATCTTTCGGGAATTCACCAAGACCAGCTAGCCTGGGTCTGAAAAAGCATGGGATAAAACCGGACTTACATAGCAGACAATGAGGACTACTGAGAACTCAAGAACAATGGCAATGGGTTTTTGATCCTACTGCACAGACTGGCTTTGGGGGAGCCTAGGCAGTTTGGATGCTCAACTTACTAAACCTGGATGGAGGTGGGCGGTCCTTGAACTTCCCACAGGTCAGGGAACCCTGATTGCTCTTCAAGCAGATGAGGGAGAGGGACTTGATCGGGGGAGGGGGAGGGAAATGGGAGGCGGTGGCGGGGAGGAGGCAGAAATCCTTAATAAATAAATAAATTAAAAAAAACTACTTAAAAAATGCATTTAGTTCAACTTCAAAAGTCCCCTGTCACAGTCTCAACAATGTTTAAAAGTCCAAAGTTCAAAGTCTCTTCTGAGATTCATGTAATCTCTTAATTGTTATCCCCTATAAAAAAGTTATTTTTTAAAAAAACAGATCTCATACTTCCAACATCTAATGGCACAGGATAAATCTTACTGTTCAAAACTCAGACCCAAAATAGTCACACAGAAACTATATTAATTAAATCACTGCTTGGCCCACTAGCTCTAGCTTCTTATTGGCTAACACTTATATCTTAATTTAACCCATTTCTAGTAATCTGTGTATTGCTATGTAAGCTGTGGCTTACCAGATAAAGTTCCAAGCATCTGTCTCCGGTGGGGCTACATGGCTTCTCCCCGACTCTGTCTTCTTCCTCCCAGTATTCTGTTTAGTTTTCTCTGCCTACCTAAGTTCTTCCCTATCAACAGGCCAAGGCAGTTTCTTTATTCACCAATGGTATTCACAATATACAGAGGGGAATCCCACATCAGCTCTAAGACACAGTCTCATTCTGAGATTCCTAGAGGCAGGATTGCCATTTTGGACTGAGGTAGAGATAAGAGCCAGTGGCTGGCTGTTTTGCTTTTCTGACCTTCATGTTGAACCAATTATCTGTCTCTGGATTTTTATTAATCATGCTACGCTCAGCAGGTATCCCATGGTCTGGCATTTCCAACTTATTGAGGTCTCCAAGGTAATCAGGCTTCAACTTCACAGCTTCACACAATGGCTTCTCTAGGCCTCCATTCAGGGACACCCCTGACACATGCCCAGCATCAGTGACTTTACTTTGCAGAGGCAAATTCCATGACCCTTTTCTTCTATCCTTAACTCCAGAACCACGTGGCCAAAGCTGCCAAGTTCTGCTGCTTGCCGAGGCTGGAACATGGCCCCCTTGTTCAAGTACATCTTCACCAACTTTCCTTTACTGCCCAAGCTTGGCTGTTCTGAAATCTGTAGACCAGGCTGGCCTTGAACTCAGAGATCTATCAGCTTCTGTGTTCCCTGTGCTGGGATTAAAGGTGTGGGCACCACAATACCTGGCTTTAAGCTTTTCTTTAATTCACTTTTACAAGTTGAAAACCTAGTTGGGGGCTAGAAAACCTAGTTGAGAGATGGCTCAGTGGTTAAGAGCATTGCCTGCTCTTCCAAAGGTCATGAGTTCAATTCCCAGCAACCACATGGTGGCTCACAACCATCTGTAACGAGGTCT
>NC_022014.1:80593229-80613702 GCF_000317375.1 Microtus ochrogaster
CAGGACTTATATTCCATTCCTTACTCTGTTTATCTCCTTGAACACAGGACTTATATTCCATTCCTTACTCTGTTTATCTCCTTGAACACAGGACTCAGCTCCATTCTACTTTCTGGTGCTCCTTTTCTCCTCAAATTGTACATTTTGTATTTTTTCTTGTTCAGCTTTCTTCTTTTCATTATAAACTGTCATTGGCATTTTCACTAATAACCACAGGACAGAGTCTATGCTAGGCTGTTTCAAGATTTTCCATCAACAGAATTAATCCAAAACTCTTCACTTTAGCCTCAGACAGACTCTTTAGACAAGGGCAAAATGCAGCCACTTTCTTCACCAAAATAGCACAAGAATGATCTCTAGGCAACATACTAAAATTATTCTCCTCTGAAACCTCTTGAGCCAGGCTCCCACAGTTCATCAAATCACACTCAGCACCACTGTCTTCCATGCTCCTACTAGTATGGCCCACTAAACAGAGCTTAAAGCATTTTAATGGCTTTCTACTCCATAGTCCCAAGATCCATATTCTGCCAAACAAAACATGGTCAGGTCTATCACACCATTACCCCAGTTTCTGGCACCAACTTCTGGCTTAGAGTTTCTATTGTTGTGAAGAGACACCATGACCATGGCAACTCTTATAAAATAAAAAATTTAATTGTGGTGGCTAGCATATAGTTCAGATGTTTAGTCCATTATTGTCATGGGAGGAAGCAAGGCAGCGTGCAGGCAGACATAGTGCTAGAGAAGGAGCTGAGAGGTCTTACATCTTCACTCAGGCAACAGGAAGTGGTCTGAGATACTGGGTGTGGCTTGAGCATATATAAGACCTCAAAGCCTACCTCCACAGTGACACACCTCCTTCAACAAGGACACACACACTCCAACAGAGGCAGGGAGGCTGGCATTCGGTGTACAGATCTACTTGTGAGCAGTGCCTTTCCAATCTCCTCAAATGACAACATGAATTACCACAATACTACCTGGACAATCTCTTTTTTGCTCTCTCTCTCTCTCTCTGGACCCAAGGAAGCTGAGAGATCAGATTCCACCCCAGGGCTGCACCTGAAGGCTGCATTCACAGTATGGTAGCATCTGATGCAAGAGGGACAGCAGCTGGCCCTGGAGGACACACAGGGAACTGACTTCTAGGTATTTGAGTTGGGCAAGGACTGGGCTGGCTGGATCCCCCCGATGCTGGCGTGGGAGTATCTACTCTGTAAGAGGTGGGCTGTCCCACAGTCTGGGGTGGGGCATTATCTTTTCCCACCCAGGGTTTCTTTGATCACAAAGGCCTCCCTAACTTGCTTCTGGTTTCATAGAAAGCTCACTGTAGGCTCCATGTAGTGGCACAGAGTGCGCATCTTCTTGCCTCTGATGCAGGGAGAAAGTACACATTGCTTCCAGTTGATCCAAGGACAAATGGCTCCTTCCAGCCCTGTTGTGAATATTTATTTAACTATACAAAGATGTGTTGCATTTGTTTAACTATGTAAAGGTGTGTTGCTGTTTTACCTTGTCTGCCTAGGGCACCTGACTGGTCTAATAAAAAGCTGAACAACCAATAGTGAGGGAAAAGGTACAGGCAGGACTTCTGGGCAGGGAGAGTAAGGAGGAGGAGGAATTTAGGCTTGTCCAGGAGAGAGAAAGAGACACCAGGGAGATGCCAGAGGCCAGACAGACAAACAAGGAGGCAGCATGAAAGTTGGACGTATGGGATGAAAAGGGTTAAAAGCCCCAAGGCAAAATGTCAATGAATAAAATAGGTTAAATTAAGATAATAGAGTTAGAGGGACAAGCCTAAGGTCAAGCATTCATAATTAATAATAAGTCTACATGTCTTTATTTAGGAGCTGGATTGGCAGCCCAAAGAAAATTCCAGCTACACAGCCCTCCTGTCCCTGTAGCCCTGGCCTCCAGAGCTACCATCAGCTAGCTCAGTACGGTATGGAGCAGCATCTTCCTGATCCCACCCTCATCTTGCTAATAGATTTCACCACTAATACAGTGTGATTAAATGGGCCTGTCAGTTTGGAAGGGAGAGACTCCAACAAGACATTTGTTTTGCCTTGACCTGGGACTTTTAACCCTGGGGAAGCGGGTGTCCTTCACTCACCATATCCCCTGGTCCATTTCCTTAGTGCCTGTGGACAGCTAAGCTGGCAGTGCTTGCAGGGGTAGCTGGACAGAGCCAGACTCTGGAGCAAGACAGCACATCATACTTCAGTCACTGAAGAGAAAGCGGACTGTGATGGAGGCGGGTGAGGTCCTCCCCTGCGTAGGAGAGTCCTCGTCAGAGATGCCAGCTCAAGCTGAAACAGCCTGGCCTAGCCAAAGGCAAACATCTGCCTGGCTCACTACGGAGCTACAGATACAGAGTTAATTGTGGCCAGGGCTGACCTCCCATCCACAGATGTGCCCACAATGCCAGGTGTACAATGAGTACCACTCCCTGAGCTGGGGTTCAGAACTGCATAAAAAGGAGAATGCAAAGTGAATGCCTCTATTTCTCTCTCTCCCTGTTCCCTGGCAGTAGGCATTGCGACCAGCCACCTCATGCTGGTGGCTGCCGTGCCTTCCCCAACATGGTTAACTGTTGTTGTTTGTTTATTCTTTTGGCTCTCAGCTCTGGGGGGCCTGCCACCCAGCTCCCAAATAAATCACATGGAGGCTTATTCTTCCTTATAAATGACCAGCCTTAGCTTGGCTTTTCTTAAATTATCCCATCTTTTGTCTCTGGGCTTGTATCTTTATTTTTTTCTTCTTTGTGGTCAGCTATGTAGCCAGGTGGTGGCCCCTAGAGTCCCCTCTTGGCTTTCTCTTACTCCTAGATCTCTCTCTCCCCAGATTTCTGATGGAGGAGTTACTTTCATTGGTTAAATAAAGAAACTGCCTTGGCCCATTTGATAGGCCAATCCTTAGGTGGGTGGAGTAGACAGAACAGAATGCTGGGAGAAAGAAGCTGAGTAAGGCAGTCGCCATGATTCTCCCACTCCAGACAGATGCATGTTAAGATCTTCCCTGGTAAGCCACCTCGTGGGCTACACAGATTATTAGAAATGGATTAGATCAATATGTAAGAGCTAGCCAATAAGAGGCTGGAATTAATGGGCCAAGCAGTGTTTAAAAGAATACAGTTTCCATGTAATTATTTCGGGTATACAGCTAGCCATGCGGGGCGGCCGGGTGCCAGGAACGTAGCCTGCCACTCCCATCAACAGATTTCTCCTCCTATTTATCCTCTCTGACTACTGGCCTCACCTATCCTTTCTCCTGCCTTGCTATTGGCTATTCACTTCTTTATTAGGCCAATCAGGTGTTTTAGACAGGCAAAGTAACACAGGTTCACAGAGTTAAACAAATGCAACATAAAAGAATACAACATATCTTTGCATTGTTAAACAAAGGTTACTCAGCAGGAACAAATGTAACATCTTTAACTGCTATTCACGCCATGAACTATATCCCCTAAAACCATGAACCCAGATAAACCTCTTCCCTCCAGAAATGACCTTTGTCAGGTATTTGGTCAAGGTGATGAAAAAAGCACCTTAAACACAATGTGATTTCGAGGACGCTGGGATAGACAAGAGAGTTGCCCAGAACAGGACTAAGCACATGGCAAGGACTTGGGATGAGCAACACTGGGGAAAGGGCCAGAGAGAATCCATTCTAGGTGTTCTCACTGCCTATGACTTGCCACCTCTGCCTGCCGTCCACACCAAGGGAGCTTTCACATGTCCACAGAGATGATTGGTTCCTGCCTGTAGTCCTAGGATGTGGGAAGGCTGAGGCTGAAGGTTGCTGTGAGTTCCAGGCTAGCCTGAGCAACAGAGAGTGCTCCTGAGAGTGTGTGGGTGTATCTATGGATGGAATATGTGAACATGTGTGTGTGCGTGTGGGAGGGGGTGCTATTTCACACTGTTGAGAAGGACACTCAGGTTCCTGCTCTGTCACCCTTCACCTGATTCCCTTGAGACGAGGTCTCCCACTGAACCTGGGGCTAAGCAGGTAGCCTGCGAGCCTCAGCCATCCTCTGGTCTCTGTCCCCCAGTGCTGGCATTACAGGTGTGCTCAGCAATGGCAAGCTCTCCCCAGGGATGCTAGGATCTAAACCGAAGTCCTCACGTGTACAGTGAGTGCTCCTTTCCACTGAACCGTCCTCCCCGCCCCGTCCCAAAAAACAGGTCTTTTTGAGCTTTTGTTCTGGCTCAGAAGTAACTTCCTTCATGGACAGTTTTAGGAATGAGTGGCACTCACCTGCTGCTTGGGTGGGTGGAATAGAAAGGCTCAGCCACTTTTGAAACCCACTCCCTGGTTACTAAGCAGACTCTCCTGCATTTTGCATGTGACCAAGCCAGCCTTCTCCCCACTCTTCACTCAACAGAAAAGAAAATGTATTCACGCAGCTCTCCAGGGAGTGATCTTTGCAGCTTAAGTCATAGCAGCCCAAACTGGGAGCAGACCCCAGCCCTGAGAGGAGACAGGAAAGACAAACTGAGCTTTTCCACACAACAGGAGAATACTTAGCAATGGAAGCTACAAGCTTCTGAGCGAAAGAAGCCAAACTCAGAGGCTGCAGGGTGGTCACATTTAAGAGGATAGGAAAGCTGTACGATAAAACCTGCTGTACCTGGGACTCCCTCAGGATGGGAAAGGGTGGGTCATCCATTTCATCTAAATGCTGAGCCCATGAGAATGTCAGCTGAGTGATGTCCCTCACTCAGCCCAGGTCCTTGGGCTTCGTTCCACCTGGAGACCCCACCTGGAGATGGGGGGTGATCCACTCACATGTTCCTTTCTCCTATTCCCAGAGTGTCCAGTAGAAGGCGCTGTCCACTCCTGCTAATCTCCGAAGCTGAGACACCAGTGCCTGGTTCCTCATCTGAGCCTACTAGAATCTCTGACCTGTGACCCAGCTCACTTCCTGGCCCAGTGATGCTTATCTTTGGGGATGGTCATTGCCCAGCCTTGTTTCCCAGGGTGTCCTGGAGTCCTCTCCATAGAGACCTCAGACACGTCTGAGCACAAAAGACAGGTATTAGAGAGGTGACCTCCTCAGAGTCCTCAGGGGCCACACTTGACTCCACCTCCTCTCCAGAGAAGGAAAAAAGTCTCAGCATCAATTCTCTTTCCACTTCTTTCCAGGACCTCCTGGTCCCCCTGCACAGCCTGGCATCTGGTTGTCCCCAAGGTGTCCCAGCTTCCGCCTCTCATGTCAGTTAACCCTCTCTAGCAAGCCCAACTCCATGTCTCCCATTTTCTCCCTAGCCTTGTTCTGAAGACTCCCCCCCATGGCCATGCTCACCCAACCCCCCTGTGACCATGATCACCCAGCCCCCCCCATGACCATGCTCACCCAACCCCCCTGTGACCATAATCACCCAGCCCCCCACCGTGACCATGCTCACTCAACCCCCCTGTGACCATGTTCACCCAGCCCCCGCCCCCGTGACCATGCTCACCCAGCCCCAGCTCTCATCATCACTTGCATCAGAGCCTGGGTGGAAGATTCTGGAATCAAACAGATCTCAAATCTTCCTGTACCACCTGGAGCACGGGCATCCTCCCTCTCAGAGTCTCCATGTCCAGTGCCATGAAGCATAGCCACTATAGTCCTTGCAGGCTGTTGGAAACCTAACATGCTGGGTGGCTAGGGGCCTGACCGTTAGCCAAGGCTCTGATGTCCGTGGTTTCAGGTACTGCCAACAAGAAGGTATGAGTACTACTCCCTCTTAGCTCTTTCCAGTTGTTGTGATAAGACCCCATGATCAAGTCAACTTATAAAAGAAAACATTTGATTTGGGGGCTCACTGTTCCAGAGGATTGGAGTCCATGATCACGACGGCCAACAGGCATGTTGCTGGAGCAGTAACTGAGAGCTTACATCTGGATCCACGAGCAGTGAGGTGGGAACAGCTTGGGCTTTCGAAACTACAGTTCCCCCCACCAACCTTCCCCCCCCATCCATGACACACTTGGTCCAAACAGTTCTGTCAACTAGGGAGCAATTATTTAAATATATGAGCCTATGGGGGTCATTCTCCTTCAAACCCGCACACAGCTGTCTCCTGGGCTGGGGATATGGCTCGGTTGGTAGAGTTTGTTAAGATTCGCGAGGCCCGTGTGGGTTCTCCAGCTGAAATAGTCAATATTTTGTAAACGTGACATGGCTAAGGTCATCTGGGGAGAAGGACGTTCAAACAAGACAATGCCTCTGTGGGGGTTTGAATGAAAATGGCCCCCACAGACTCACAAAGAGAGTCACTATTAGGAGGTGTGGCCTTGCTGGAGGAAGTGTGTCACTGGGGGCGGGCTTTGAGGTTTCAGAAGCTCAAGCCAGACCCAGTGTCTCTCTCTTCCTGCTGCCCGCCTATCGAGAACTCTCAGCTTCTTCTCCAGCACCACGTCTGCCTGCATGCTGCCATGCTGCCTGCCATGCTGATAGTGGACTAAACCTCAGGAACTGTGAGCCAGCTCCTTTTAAACGGTCTCCTTTGTAAGAGTTGCTGTGATCTATGATCGTGGTGTCTCTTCTCAGCAATAGACACCTGACTAAAACAGCATCCATCAGACTGAACTGTAAGCAAGCCTGTGGTAATTCTCTTGATTGATGTTTGATGCGGGAGAGTCCACCCCACTATGGGCAGTGCCACTCCTGGCCAGGTGGTCCTGGGCATAAGCAGGCAAACAGAGAGACAGCATTCTGCTTCATGGGCTCTGCTTCAGGTCCTGCATTTAGGTCCCTGCCTTAAGCTCCTGCCCAGACTTCCTTCAATGATGGATTGTGATGGGCATGTGAGCCAAATACACCTTCCCACCCCAGCTTTCTCTTGGTCACTGTCTTATTACAGCAACAGAAAGGAAAGCAGAACAGCATAAAATCAGGTGTGGTGATGTGGACCTGGAAGCCGTGTACTGGGGAGGGAGGTGGAGGCAGGAGGGTCAGGAATTCAAGGTCATCCTCAGCCACAACTGATTCCAAATGATACCTGCCTTAAAGGATTAAAGAAAACAAAGATATCTGGAGAGAAAGCAATTCCGGCACATGGAATTGCTCTGTGACAGCACATTGCTATACACTTGCTCCATATTTTGAATTAATCTTTTATTGCACCTAACTGATCAACTCTAACCTGGGTGTGACCGGGTGAGCAGCCAGGGTAGGTAGTACCTCATGCTCAGGATCACTCAGCTCCCACTGCTCAGATGCAAGCCAATATCCCGACACACAGCGGCAGCTTTGGTCTGGACCAGATCCCTTGGCCCAGCAGGCATGCAGCTGCCCGTCATCCTATGTGCCCTGGCACCCTGTTTGGCAGCCATTTCAGCTTCTGCCCCTTTGTCTTTTTCACCAGCGACAACAGCACATTTAGGCAACAGGGGTGGAGACGGGGTGGGGAGGCACGCAGGTGTGGGGGTGGCACCGGAGGGCGAGGGCGTCTGTGGCTGGCTTGACTGTCCCCCGTCAGCTATGCGCTATGCATTTTGCGGGTAAGTGTGCATGACTGCCTCCTCCGGGTGCTGCTGGTTGCCGAGTTAGCCCCCTCACATCCAGGAACTACGTGCCAGTGATGGATGAGACTTTAATTAAAGTAATGAGACGTTCATAATGGTGGTTATCTCCAAAATTAGGCCCTTTAGCGATTATTCCTGGGGACTGTTCCCGCCGTACAAGGTGCTCTTTTTAGAGCAATTGTGGGGAGGAGCCTGGGTTCTCAGGAATTTTCCCAGCATTCCCTAGGCACTGAAGCACCTGTGCTGAGCTTGTTTCCCAAGCAAACAGCTAACGGTGGCTTAGGGTTTCTCCCCAGGGAGTGACATTGAAATGACCTCTGGGGACTAGGAGGGGGGAGAGGAGAGGGAGGAAGAGAGAGGAAGAGAGAGGAGAGAGGCTGTGGGCTCCGGATTTGGGTCCTGCCTTGACAACACTGACTTGTGCTATGCTGTCAGACAAAACCCTGCCTTTCTGAGCCTCATTCTCACCTGTGAGCAGGATGAAGCACTCACACAGGCTGTGAGGACAGGTAGTGGAGGGTTTGCACGAAGAATTTGCAAACGTACTTTGTAAGTACTCAGGCACCTGACCCAGGCCAAGCGCTTTGCTGGGTTCTCAGCCTGCAGGTGCTGTGCTGAGTTCCGGGTGTGCCCGGTGCTAAGCTGGGTACTGAGTATCGCCAGGTGCAGTGCTGAATACTGCTGTGTACAGCCAGTGCTGTGCTGGGTGCAGCCGGTGCTGTGCTGGGTATAGCCGGTGCAGTACTGGGTATGTCAAGCTCTGCCACGCGGGCACGAAACTGTGAACACAGTGTCCTTGGGTGGCTGATGCTTCTGAAGGTTGCCAGCTCCACCACACTACAAGACAAATGCTGGATCCGCAGCCATTGTACATTGCTACCTGGAAAACAGGCCAGAGGGCCCACTCTGGTTTAGTGAGATGGGCACTGGGGACTGGTGAGGCCTGGGCAGAGGAGGAGAGAGAGCTGGCAGACTAGCAGACGCCGCCTCAGGAACTGCTACTCCAGCGGTCCTCTCTGCCCTGACCCTGTGTGCCGGACTGGTCAGGGCAGCACTAGGCCTCAGCAGTTACTTCCACTGGGCAGCCTGGGTAACGATTCCTGAGGGGCTGGCATCACTCCCACTCTGCCAGGCGAGGAAGGAGGACCAATGGCAGAGGTGGGAGCAGATTTTGCCCAGCAACAGCTGCGGAGAAACCAGAAGCTGCCCCTCCTCCACCCTCCTAAGGCTCTGGCTGAGCAAACTCAGGGATTTGCCAGTTTTGATACTGGCAGATCCTGAGGGGAGAGTCACTGCTCCCTGCCTTGGGTTGCCAGTGCGGCCCTTGGAGGCAAGCCGGTCCCACTGAGAAGCAATCTTAAGTCGGGCTGGAAGATGGCCCTTAGCAGGGCCCACAGGGGATAAAATCAAGGAAGGCTCTGGGAGAGGGACAGTGCCTTGACGGAGGGAAAAGGATGGTGGCCTCGCTCCTCTCCAGCTCCCACCTCCACAAGACAGGAGTCCTTGCAGGGCTCTACCCCAAGCCTGCCCGTCAGAGTCCCCTCCTCTGTAGACAGAGTGTGGACTGAGAGCCCCAGGACAGAGCTGCCCTCTGGCAGCCCCAGCTCCTGAGCAGAAGCAGGTGTCACTTCTAAACTGTCTTCTCCCAGGACAGTGTCCCCAAGATGTGCCAGGACACCCAGTGCAGTCAAACAGGGAACAAGAGAAGGCACATGGCACCCCAGATCCGGGTGTACATGGGGTGCTTGTTCCAGCCATGGATGGGTATGCTGACACTGGACTTGGCCTATGGGATGGAGGAGACGCAGGGCTCTCAACTGCTCACATGGTTCCTGCAGGGATTCAGATCATCGTGGATCTGGGGTCTTGACTGGTTCCAGCAAGTGAAAGACTTGAAAGTCAACAAGAAAGTCAAAAGGTTGGAATATGGCTCAGTGGGAGGGCACTTGCCTAGCGTGGAAGAGGTTCTGCGTTCCTTTCCCATACTGCACAGAAAAAAAGGAAGAGTAGAAGGAGAGACTAAAGGAGGGAGTGGGGAGGGAGGGAGGAAGGAGGACCTCCATCCCTCTGGCTTGCAGAATAGCCTAAGAGATGCTCTGTGGTCACCCAGAACACACTCAGGAGCTGGGAACACAGCTCAGTCGGCAGAGTTCTTGCTTAGCATGCGTGAATGGCTGGGTCTGATCCCGAGCACCACATAACTGTACCTGGTGGTGCACACCTGTATTCCTAGCACACGGGAGATAGAGGCAGAAGGATCAGAGATTCAAGGTCATCCTCACCTGTACAGTGGGTTAGAACTAACCTGGGCTACTTGAGACCCCCCCCCCCAGAAGAGAAGAAGAAAGAAGAGGCACCCAGGCCACAAGACCGCCTGGGAACCCAGGCTGAAAGTGGAACTCCAGGGGCTGATATACCTGCAGGGTCCTGGGGGGCCTGCTCATGGGCTTTCTAACCCCTCAGGTGGGACATGCTGGCTGTAGTCTCAGGGTTTGACCTGATACGGCAGGCACTATGGAGACATTCTAGTTGATGGCCTGCAGCCATCTGTCTAGGAAAACTGTCAATACCATGGGAGCCATGGCCCTGTTACTGTAGCTTCTTGCTGTCTGAGACGCCCAAAGATAGGACCTTTTCACACCACTTGGATGGGCCAATGAAGAACGGTGGTCCAGAACCTCTGAACCACACCTGATCTCTACGTAGCCCCTTCCTCACACTGTCCCCAGCATCCCCAAATGTGTGTCAGATTATGGGGGTCCCTCCCCGAACCAGCAATATGACTCTCATGCTGTGGGGGGGGGCTCGATTTCATGCAGGGCTGAAGGCTGTTGTGGGCTGTGGACCCAGACCCTGAATTTCCTGTAAACAACGTGTTATGCTTGCAGCTGCTCTGAGCACGAGACCCTCAGAAGTTCCTGATGGCAGGGGAGTGGTTTCTGGTGGGTTTGTTTAGGGCATGGCTATCAATTAAGGATCTATATATAAGCGGCTCTGGTACACAATAAAGGGGGCATTCTTGTTTCAAGGATGACCCGTGTCTCTGTCTGTGTGTCTTTGTATGTTTAAATCACCAGGGCCTTGCCCGGCTCGCGAATGGTCCTGTAGTGCAGACTCCACACTATAGGCGTAGTACCGTAGTACACATAGTAGTACAGACGGTACAGAAGGCCTACCTTTCGAGTCTCTGAGGTCTTCACCCGTGAGTCTGAGGTTCCCTGGCTGGTAACCTTGGGAATAACTTCCCCTTCTAGATTCGGATAGTGCTGGGACAGTGAGCGGCCTTCAGACAGTCTAGACTGGCAAGGACTTGGAAGTAGAAAGGGGGTCACTGTTACCAGAGTTATAATCTGCAGAGGGTGTGTTCCTAGCCGGATGACAGGTGGAGCAAAGGAAACACCACTGAAGAAAAGTGAGAGGAGGCTTTGTCCAAGTAGACCTCACCCCTTCTTCCGTCACTCTCCTCCTCTCACCTCTACCTTCCTCTCCTCTGGGGGAAGGGAACCACACAGCAGGGACTCCAGAGAACCCAACCCCTCGATCACAGTGACTCCACGGTGTGCAAATTCTTGTCCAACCCATAAGTCCGGTCATGTGGATGTGTGCCATGCTCCAGGCCAGATGGCAGGGATAGGCCCTCTTTATGATTGAGTCCAGGGTCTGTTCTGCCCTAACCTGGATACCTGGAGTCACACCAGGCATCAGCGTCCCGGGTGGGCATCAGCATCCCAGGTGGGCATCAGCATCCCAGGTGGGCATCAGCATCCCAGGTATCAGCATCCCGGGTGGGCATCAGCATCCCAGACATCAGTATCCCAGGTGGGCATCAGCATCCCAGGTGGGCATCAGCATCCCAGATATCAGTATCCCAGGTGGGCATCAGCATCCCAGGTGGGCATCAGCATCCCAGACATCAGCATGGGCATCAACATCCCAGGTATCAGCATCCTGGATGGGCATCAGCATCCTGGGCATCAGCATCCCAGGCATCAGCAACCCAGCTCCTTTCACTGCTTCCCCAGCGGTCCCCAAAACACGATTTCCCCACTGACTGGTGTCGCCCACCACAGCTCCTGATGCTCCAGCCCTGCTCTCTGCCTCCTTCCCATACAAAAGCGAGAGCAAGCCTGGCGGTTTCCTTTTAGTCAGAATCAATGACAGAGACAGAGTTGGAAGGCAAGCCCCGAGCCACGGGGAGGAAGAAGAAAGCTGCAGTGTCAGAACTGACACAGGAGGCAGTTAAGGAACCTATTAGGATTTCACTGCCTTAGGGTGTGCTGCTCGCAGGCAGGAGCGGGTGTGATGTCGGTGGTGCCCACTGGCAAGGCAGGCAGCCTTCACACACCTGCCATTAGTGTAGAAGGCCCGACTTTGCAGCTGTTAATCTTCACTGGGGCGGAGTAGGCAGTGCGTGGTGGAGATGTCTCAGTCACACAAGTCAGAGCTCCGTGGGGAGCTTGGTGGGGGTTCTGCTGAGACCCTGGGAGCCCCAGGTTGGTGGCTGGAAAGTGTCTGGATAGAGAGGACCATGCACCTTGAGGTTGTAGAGGAACCCAGGCTATACTAAGCAGGGCCCTGTGAGTGAGGGTGGGGGTGGGGGAGCTGATTTGTCTGTTGTGAAATCATCTCTTTATTCTCCAAGTTTCACCCACTTCAAACGGCAGCAATCAAGATCTGGGAAGTGCTTGAGCAGCGCCACGCATGCTAATGTTGGGGTCCTCTCCTGAGGGGTTCCTTTGGATATCCGCCCTGAAGAGCAGCCCGGGAAGTGACTGTGTGTGCATACCCCTCCTTAGTCAGGGTTTCTACCGCTGTACTAAACATGGCCAAAGGCAGCTTGGGGAGGAAAGGGATTATTTCACTTACCCCACTCTCTCATAGTCCATCCTCAGGGCTATCAGGCAGAACTGTGGCCGCAGGAGCTGGAGCAGAGACCATGGAGGGGGTGCTGCTTACTGGCTTGCTCCTCATAGCTTGCTCAGTCTGCTCTCTTAAGCTAGCTCCCAGGACCAGCAGCCCAAGAGTGACACTGTTGACAGTGGGCTGAGCCCTCCTCCATTAATCACCAATCAAGAAAACGTGCCATGGGGCAATCTCGCGAGGACATTTCTCAACTGAGTTTCTCTAATCTCCAAATACTCTAGCTTATGCTGAGTGGACAGAAAACTAGCCAGCATGCTTTCCTAGAGAGAACCATGGAGTTGGGCTCTCCATCAGAGAGGGAGCCTGTTACAGAGAACCCCAGGGTCTTAGGCCACTGGTAATCTTCAGGGACCACTGTACCCCCTTCTACTGACATCGGCTCCCCAGGGCAGCTGGAAGCTGAAGACCCATAATCTCTAGGCACAGAGCGAAGACTGGGCTGTTTGTCAAGAGAGTCCTGAGAGTGTCACCAGCCAGCTGGGTTCATTCATCAAAAGTCTCAGCAGTAGGGACCCATCGTGGTCAGCACCGCCTTGTGGCCTCACACACCTTCAGGCACCTTGAGGGTGACCCATGGCGGGACCACTGCAGGTGTCGACAGGGCTACCAGTTTAGTGGTAAGCTATAGTCTGGTCTGAGGGCGGGGTAGCCCTGTCTGTCTGTCATGTGCATGTTCATGTACGAGCAGGTGCATGTGTGTAGGCGTACACACGGACAACAAGGGATATGCTCAGCTGTCATTCCTCAAGTGTCATCCACTTTGGAACTTTGAGGCAGGATCTCTCATTGACCTGGAGCTTGACAGGTCGATTAGGCCAACTGGCCGGTGAGCCCCAGGGACCCACCTGTTCCCACATCCCCAGCACTAGGATAATAGTTGCTCATTGCCATGTTCAACTTTTTTTTTATTCCTAATATGCGTTATGGGTATTGAACTCGGATCCTCATGCTTGCCAGGCAAGCACTTTACCTGCTGAGCTCTCCGGAAGGGGTTATCGTCCTCATCTCACAGGTAATCTAGAAACTGGTTTTTCCTCTTCCCACCAGCCAGCCTCAGACTATGGTCTGACTTCAGAGTCTGACGGACACTCCTGCCCACCCTTCCCCTGCCTCTCTGTCACCTGGTCACGTGGGCTACCTCCTGCTCCCTCATAGCTTCCAGGGTTTGTTTAGAAATCTCTTCCCACAGGAGAGGCTCTTCATGAGCAGAGGCAGCTGGAGCGGGTCTTGGTGTGGGATGGTACGTGGCTAATATTTCCATTAAATAAACACATTTTGCTAATTGGATTACTAAGACAGTGTGATACGCGGCCGGACCTCCAACACGCTGCTAATAAATTGTGTGAAGAACTTAATCATGTTAGCATCCCAAAAGCCTGAAGGAGAGGAGATGAGAAAATCAGCCCAAGCTGACAGCCAGAGCTTCTAGAAGGTTCTCAGACTCTGGGAGCTTCCTTGTTCTTTCCTCCACCTAGGCCTTTGTGCTGGGGAGGGGTGGGGAAGATGAATGTCCCTGCCTGGACCTTGCTCTAACCCTCACACTCTCTCTTCATCTGCCAAAGGGGCCCCAGTGTGAGCATCCAAGGCAGAGACCAGGGGGACCTGTGGTTCCTTAAGGACCCACCAAAGTGCCCCCTGGCCCCCACTTCCCCCCTCCTGGCCCTGCTCCTCTTCCCAGCAGGGCCCTTCCCTCCTGCTGCCAGCTGCCATGATGCACCCTTCTGTCAACACACGCTTCATACATGCCCCATGGGCTCAGGGCAGCTGAGGCTGTGGGAGTAGATTTTGTTTTCTTGTTGCTCATTTTGACTGTGATTTTTTTTTTGGGGGGGGCACACAAATCATGCACCCTGGCTGGGCTGGAACTCACTAAGTAGTAGGCCAAGCTGGCCTCAAGCCCTTTTGTCTCCGCCGTCCTGAGTGCTGGGGTTTCAGCTCAGAACCATCTCTCCACACAAGGCTGCAGCTGTGGGGTTGTGGGGGAAGGGCAGGGACTGAGAGGCCACCCTCTCCACTGGTCATCAGTGCCCTTCCAGGCATTTCAGAGAGAAATGGCTCCCCCCCACACACCTTCTACTGTGGGGATTGGGTGACAAGTACTTAATGAATATGGAGGTGCAGCCTTGAGACACGAAGAACAGGATTTAGGAGCGCATTTCCCCCTCTGTGCTCACACTCGGCTCTCTGGGAACGGAAGAGAGGCCACCAATGATTTACGTTGGCATGGTTTTGAAGCATTAGTGTCGCAGTCGCATGCCAACACACACATACATCAGCTCACACTTCAAGTGAGGCCCCGAGCACCAGCAGCTTTCGGGGGGGCAAAACCTCATTAAAATCATGGCCAGCTTCTGGGTCGGTTTCCCAGGTAACCACAGCCAGATGTTCCCCTAACTTTCCAGGTTCAAATGCAGCAGCCTAGAAAGTCTAATGGCCGCGCAAAGTCCAGTGAGAGCGCGCCCCAGCAATTAGCAAGAACCGTTTCCACAGCCTCCAAATTTGCCCGCCCCCCAAACACGCCCAGGCCATACTCTTGCACACGGACAGTCCATCTAGAAAAGCTAAAAATCGCTCATTAGGAGAGAGGTTCAATCCAGCACGAGCTGCCTGTTTATAAGAAAGTTGAATCCCCTTTCCCTTCCGGGATTGAAACGTTCTCATCAGATGGAGGCTACTTCCACTGGCTTGACCCTGGAGCTGAGCACTGGGACAGAGATGTAGTTGTGGCTGCTCACCTGTGTCTTCTGGCCGCTTTCTTCTTTGCTGCCCCTCCTCACAGGCTCCTTCTGGAGACCATCATAAATGATGCTCCTTCCCCGGAGGATGGGGCCTTCCTTGCTCCGCCAGCACTGCCACACCCCCTCCCCCAAGTTGGCAAGAGTTCTGAGTCCCATGTGAGGGCTGCTGCCCTGGATCTTGCCCCCCCCCCCGTTTTTGCCTCTACCTGGCCTCCCACCCACAATATGCAAAGCCTGGAGCAGAAGCTGCCATTTTCTGGCCATTTTGCAGAGCTGTTCCTGCAGCACTTGGAAACTGAGGTGACCCAGGCCTCGGGCTCACTCTCCTGAACAGTCTCGGCCCCACTGAGCCCTGGTGTGGAGATTGCACCGCCACATGACGTACCTCTTGACAAATGAGGGTAGGCGGTCCCCTGGCTATGTTGGGCCCATCTCTATCTTCTGAGGACCTGGCTGGCCCCCTTTCTTCCTCAGTCTCTTCCTCCTCTCATCCAGAGATCTAATGTCCTAAATGCCAAAACGGGTATCATTGGGCATGAGACTGGAGAAGCTCCCAGCGGGTCCTGATGTCAGATAGACTGGACAGTGGCTTCATAGTCCTGGTGCGTGAAGGTAAGCGGTGTGCCTTGGTTTGCAATGGCTAAGGTGAGCTGGTTCTCATCCGCTAGGCAGATCTCTAGTGAATGTCATTTAAAAAGACAGATCATCCCGATACTGTTATTCTCTCTGCTTAGGTTACTTGAGCAGCAGTAGAACCAACCTTAATAGATGCTTTGGTGTCTTTGTGAGCTGGCTTGAGAGTGGAACAAGGTTAGGTCCTCTTCCAGAGCCTTGGTGGCAGTGGGGAGTTTCTGTTGCTCATGCTTTATGTGCTCAGCCAGCTTCCCGGGACAGCTTCAGGCCAGTCAGCAGCTGCTCGAGGTACTTGCTGTACTCCCTGACCCGGGAGTTACAGTTATAGATACAGACTGCAGAGACATTGTCATAAGCAAAGCCAGGGAAAACAGCAAACCACTTAGAGAGGAAGTCTGTTTTAGAGCAATTTGCTAGGTCCAGTATTGGGCATGCTGGATAATCATTTCCCCCAGGACAGACGACTTTCTGCCCCCCCTTTTAGAATTAAAGACAAAAATTATGCCACACAATCAAAAATGTTATCCTCCAGGCAGTGATAGCCTTTACAGATGCCAATAAAGCTAATCTTGGGTTAATAATAATGGGAGTTAGTCATAAGGAAAGGGCCTATACCCAACCAAATCCTGGACCAGTACAACTAGGGGAATTATTGGCAGTACTTAAGGTATTGGAAATGACCCAACCAGAACCCATAAATATTTTTTCAGATAACCGCTATGCCACACAAGCACGCAAAATACTATCTTTTGCAAAATTAAAGTCCCAAAAGGATTCCATCTCCCAAACCATGCAAACTATTCAAGACTTATTACAGTCCAGAGGACACTCCTGGCACATCTCCCGCATCAAGTCTCATACGGGGCTGCCAGGAATGCTAGCAACAGGCAACCACAGAGTAGACCGCCTAATTATGACTCTGATAGTGCCCTGCCATCGCTGGAACAGATTAGGCTCCTCCATCAGCAATTTCATCTGTCCCCTCAAAATTTGCACAAGTTTTTTTCCTGGTTTACCCTTGCCCAGCTGTAAACATTTAATCAGAGACTATACAACTTAACATAGGTTCATCCATCGCACCTATTCACTACATTCTTTGGTCAATATGGGATCACATAAAATCCCTGCTAGACCCCTCTAAACTTGTGGCATGGTGCCTTATGGGAGGGGTGGTGGTGACTCTAATATTTCTGCTTAAGTGTCTCCTACAGCTAAGATCCCCACAACAGCGGGTAAACAAGGCAACACTCCAGGTGTTAATGGCTATGGAATGCTCTGGACCAAAGCCTCCAAAAGAGGTGGTCCGTGCTTGGCTAATGCAAACACAGGAGGCCATTTAAAGCCCCAGTTCTCCTAGAAGTCTCCTCTTGCTTCTGACTTCTTGGGACCTTCCGGGGACTTTCAAGGACTAGTAGTCAAAGACAGGTAAGAGCCTGTCTGGCAGGCCATCCTAAGAGAGGCACAGACCAAAAGGCTAGGGGGTCCCTGAGGTAGGGCTATAAAAATCCATAACTTTAGGTCTCCCAATAAAAATAAAATAAAAAGGGTGAGATGAGACAGGACACAAGCACATGCAAACTCACAACAAATAAGCAAAATTGGCCAAAACAACCCGCCAGCCAACCAAAAGCACAGTCACTAATGACACGCACTCCTAGCCAATCACAAAACGCCAGCAGTGACTGCCAGTTTTAAAAGGACCAACCGAAAGCATTCCTGCTGCAGGTTAATTTCCCTAACCCTATAAAAACCCCAACCCTTTTCCAATAAAGACCTTTTCCATAGGAATCTTTTGGAGTCTGTGTGTTGCCTGGCATCGTCTCACCCTCTGCCCCCCTCCCCTATACCCCCGGAAACAGGGATCGCACAACAGGCAGCAGCAACAAGCCTGTCACAGATGGACTACTCTCAGGTAAGGACAGAGCTGGGATTATGTGATGAAATGGACTTTGACACAGCAGGTGGCTGTGGGGCAAGAACAGAAGGTGTACTGTCTCCCCAGCACTTGGGAGGAAGAGACAAGAAGATTGATCTGAGTTTGAGGCCAGTCTGGGCTGCAGAGTGTCTTCTAGGCCAGTCTGGAAGCAAGAAGAAAGGGGGAGGAGAAAGAATGGGGAGAGAAGATGGGGTGGGTACCTTCCGCGGGGAAGTGGAGGTGACTGAGCCTGTTCCTACCTACTCTGGATATCTGATTATAAAATATTCAGAAATTTTGTGAGCTGCTGTTTAATCCAGCTACATAAAATATTAATTTATATCAAATTATAATTCAGTTAATTTTATTCGAGACTGGTAATAAAACCTCAAAGCCCTTCCTAATTATTTTACTTCATTTTGTTACTGTGTTCCTGGGGTCATTTACATTTCTTGCATCAGAGTGGTGAAAATATTATTTTAGATGGACTATTATTTATAGTAACAGTGGCTACTATGTATCTCTTTCAGACTTTGGCAGAACCATGTTGCAAACTTGAAATGAAAGCAAACAGCTAATCCTGGCTTTATTTACCTAGTTCTGTTGATTGTCTAGACTTGAGACAATTTAGCAGAGCCAAGTGACATTAAAAGTGGGCTGGCTGGCACTAGCAGGTGAGTGATGCAAAATAAGTTACATTAGGGTTGAATTGTAACCACTGCCACAGAACTAAGAGTTCATTGGCAATCATGCAGTCTTCCGTGTCAACTAATTATATGTGTTACATATATGTGTGTGTGTGTGTGTGTGTGTGTGTATGTGTGTGTGTGTGTGTTATAGAAAGGGAAATTTTATACTTTATAATTATTTGTAAATTTGTGGCCCCTATTTATGTCTGTTTGTCTGAGTCTCCCTCTGTAGCTGATGCTGGTTTCCTACTCTCAATCCCCTTGCTGAATGCTGGGATTGCAGATGAGAACCACCCACCCCACTGCCATGATTCCTGTATGCTGCTGATGTTTATAGTAACAAGCAGACTTTCTTCCTCTGGCTCCTTTGTTGGGACTGAAATCATGAATATGTCATTTGATGGGGGCTTTGGACAACGGTCATGAGGCAAAGAAACTGAGAGGCAGGGTAAAGAGACCTGGCTCGGATGGGTGGTGTGTGTGTGTGTGTGTGTGTGTGTGCATGTGTGTGAGTGTGTGTGCATATATGTGTGCATGTGCACGTGTGTACGTGGTGGGTGTGTATAACAGTGATGGTGGACATTTCTCTGCCCACTCCCACAACCCAGGGACATGGCCTGTAGGGGAAGACTTATGCATCTACACCCAGGTGTTTTTGAACACAAGGCCTTTCTCCAATGAACCTGGGGCATTAGACCATACAGTGAATTGCCAAGGGCAAGGCTGACCTTTCCTATAGACCTCTCCTGCAGACTCCCAAGCCATCTATACCCTGCTTTAACCGTGAGCAAGCACAGTTGCCCAGCCATTGACCTTGGGGATTCCCAAGGTCACACACAGCACCATTTTCTCCAGGCAAGCTGATGCCACTTCTGAGTGCCCTTGCAGGCCCTCATGTGTCCACAGACCTAGAGCTAGCCCAGGCAGCCACAGCTTGAGATGGCCCTCTCCTTCCCTCTGCCCAACCTGATGGGGGAGGCCCCTCTGCAGCCTTGTGAAGGGAATCAAAGCTGGCCAGTCCCTACCAACCTTCACAGAAGTCTCTTGCCCACAGCTCTGTGCTGGCTGTGGAGCCTGGTGCCCTCTGCCCCTGGCACAGCACGAGGCCAGCAGCTGCTCCGGCTGTTTGTCTAGAGTCCCAGCATGGTGTCATCACCGTCGCCTTTCATCTCTATTGGCAAAGAATCCTTGCCGTTGGGGCCTCTGAGATGAGGGAGCTGCACGCTGATCTGCCCGGGAGTGTGCGCTACAAGGTTAAGCGTGTTTGCCCGGGAAATGTGGAGAATGCTCTTATCATGTATGACCTTTACAATATGTGGAACACTGTCCATGACAAAACCGCAACTACTAAAACAGTTTTCACACCAGGGTACCAGCCATTAATCACCATGCATGGGAGCGGCCATGAGCACTGCCTGGGAAGTCTTGAGTCCCACAGTATATCCCAACCTGGTGATGGCTCTGCAAGTCTCACCCCATTACAATCTGCAGGGCCCCATGATCTCCCATCATCCCCAGCACCCACATAGCCTGACAGTCTGGCAGCCGTGAATCCAGCATCCCCATATCTGTCTATCACAGCACCCCTATATCCCAGGCACTCCTGCAACCTGGTATCCCAGCATCTCGGTATCCGTGCATCTAGGCATTTCTATACACCACATCCTAAGTCCTGGTACCTAAGCATCCTAGAAACCCAGCCTTTCTCCACACGAGTCGGGGGAAGGAGCTGCCTTCTCTGTGTCCTCAGTCAAGGGCTTATTCTAGGGCTTCTTTGTGTCCCCAGCACTGACAAATACTATGTCCCTGATGCCTCTGCTGAGCCTGCATAATTTAGCATTAACAAACCACATCTGTGACCCAGAGGCCAACCAGCCCCTCTCCTCCTCCTCCAGTCACCCTGGAGCTGGGTCACCCTGGAGCTGTTTCTCAGGGACGTGGACTGTACCTGGGATAACCAGCTCCTCCTACCTTACACCTTAGCTCCTCCTACCTTACACCTTAGCTCCTCCCGCCTTACACCTTAGCCCCTCCTACCTTACACCTTAGCCCCTCCT
>NC_022014.1:80613802-80627914 GCF_000317375.1 Microtus ochrogaster
CCTTACACCTTAGCCCCTCCTACCTTACACCTTAGTTCCTCCTACCTTACACCTTAGCTCCTCCTACCTTACATCTTACCTCCACCTTTGCTGCTCCAAGCCTAATTGAAAGAATGTCACTCTCTTGAGCTCAGGATACGAGAACCCACCAGGATGTTTTCGGATATCACCCAACTTACAGCTACCCCAAATTAGTGAAGCAGCAACACACCTGGCAGGACTTCTGTAGCCAGGAAATGAGGCCTCATCTCCCTGGACACACTGATTTCAAAGGCTGAACACCCATCCAAACCAGGAAATCATCTAACTGGCAACTCTCATATTAGCTACATGGCAAAATAACGGTGCTGGAGTGGGTGGAGAGACGGCTCAGCAGTTAAGAGCACTTGCCACTCCTCCAGGGGACCTGGATTTGGTTTCCAACACCCATATGGAAGCTCACAACCACCTACCTGTAACTCCAGTTCCAAGATACCTGATGCCCTCTCTGGCACTCTGCAGCCACTGCACACAAATGGTGCACAGATCTACATGCAGACAAAACACCCATAGGCCCAAGTAAAGTCAAATAAAACAGTGGTGCTTCAGATACATCGAGCAAAATTTGAAGTCGGGCTAAACTTAACGTCATCTGCTTCTTTTATGTCGTTTGGTGTCTAGGAGATGCGCAGTTGCCTGTGTGCTTCCTGAGCTGTAGGCCAGGCTGCACCTCATGCAGAGATCTACTCCGTGTGGGAGGAGCTGGATGGGAGCACGGAAAAATCCCACTTATACCCTAGGAGACAAAGTGCTCCCCACCTTCTGGGGATGGAGACAGGGCTTACTCAGGCTCTTCTATGCCAGCAACCCTAGGGGACCACTGATGTGTCCAGGCCTAATGTTCCCTTCCATTTCATTTCTAAACCCTTAGATGTGTTCTTGGAAACAGACAGGGAGACAGAGGCAGAAAGGGCACCTCCATATCACCCTTTTCAAGAGTATTGGTAACCTCAGCAGGGAGTAGACAGTGGCCATTCCCCCTGTAAATAGGAGCCGGGGGCTGCTCCCCTCCCCTCTCCTGCACCTGGATGCTCAGATTTATTTCAGGCTACATCTTAAAATTGCCACCAAGGGGAGGCTACCATGGAACCCAGGAGTTTCTTGGTACGTGGGGGATGACATCTGGGCCAAGTGTAACAATAACCAGATGTCCACCACTATCCACAAACAGTGGGAACACGGGTCCCACTCTGGGCCACTGAGTGGATTTCTCCAACACGGCCAGGCTGGGTCTATCTTGTGAACACTTGAAGAGCGAGAGGAACACCAGGGTGAGGGCAAGAGACCGCCGGTGGCTGCCGAAGTCCGAGGACCAGTGCTTCTGGTTGTTGCTGCTCTCGGGTACTGAATGTCTCTGACTGTTCTGCTTGGCAGACTCTGTGCGAGGTGCCTGGACGCATGGGCACACTGCCCACTGCAGACACCTCAGTGGGGAAGAAGAGATAGCCTGGGGCGTCTTCAGGCATTTGGCCCAGCATGGAGACTGGGAAAGGCATTTTCAGATGGAGGGAGGAACTGGACTGCCACTGCGTGCTTGGAGCAGGTGGCAAGGGGCCACCACTGTGTTCAAGGACAATGACTGTGAGCATGGGACAGAGGCAGGATGGTATTCCAGACCTGCATGGCTCCAAGTGTGTGGGGGAGGGGGGGTTGGAGGACTCACTGTGCAGAGTGCTTGGCAAAGTTCTAGACAGGCTGGAGGGATGGGGTAAGGGAAGGCAGGAGGCACCTTGACCACCACACCCAGCTGTGACAGCTCTCCAGTAAGCACTGGGAGCTACCGAAGGGCTCTGAATAGGGGGCGAGCCAGGGTGAGCTTCTCTACAAATGGTTCTGGCAGACAGGGTATGAAAGGGTTAACACAAAAGGGACAAAGAGTTTAAAACCTGAGCTAGAACACTGAAGGAACAGAAGCAAAGACCCAAGCAGTATGAAAGATGTAACTGGCTCATTCGGTGTCAAGTCAGACATGGGGAGCAGAGAGGAGCCGGCACTATGTCTTCCAAGTGGTAGCTCTGATGGCCATGGCTGAGCCTCTGTGTGTCCCAGACACTGAGCATCTGTCAATGAGGCTAACTCACCTCTGGGCCAGAGCAGCCCTTCAGCATCCAACTTACTGCTGACCTCAAGCTGGCTATCAGGACAGCCGGAGCAGCCAAGGGAGGTCACTGCTGACGGCAGGTCAGCCCCAGCCAACTGACTAAATAAAGCCAGTGTGGTCATCAGGATGCAATTGAAGCACCTCATTAATTTCATGGGATAGGTGGGGCAACACAAGACAGCACTTCCCACAAGACTCATTGCTTGCCTGGCCCCAAGACATCCCCACGCGACGTCTTGTTGGGTCGAATTTAAGTATGTACATTAAATGGTTCAGTAAGTAAAATTGCTGGTATTGTTTGGAGTGATTTGTACAATAATTTATGGGCTTCGCTGGTTCGCTGATGGTTTGTAGGATGGAGTGGGTGTGAAGAACAGGTTTATGAGTAGCTTGGGGATCGAGCAAAGACAAATTCAACCCGAACGTGCTGACCAACAGGAGAAGACTACCTCTCAACCCGGAGACACCAGGACCACGTGTGGCCTTGGATACTCCAAAAGACCCAGAAGTAGCCCGGGGAGCCTGCATCTTTCATTCCTTGGGTCTTAAGGTGATGCTAATGCACCCTGCTCTAGAGAAGTTAGGGGTGTGGCTCCGTTGCCAAATCACTTGTGTACGATGGATTCACAGTCCCCAGCATCAGGTAAAACCTGGCTGCACCCTGGCAATCCCAGAACCCAGGAGGTGAAAGTGGAAGATGAGAAGTTCAAAGTCATCTTCAGCTACATAGTGAATTCTAGGCTAGAGGCCCTTCCTTATAAAGTAGGCAATGAGGGAGAGGAGGGAGGAGGAGGGAGGCAGAGGAGGTCCTAGGAGGAGCAGACCTCAAGGAAGGAGCATCGCAAACAGGCACAATTCCAGGTACTTTCCATCTGCTTGTGCCTGCTGCCAGCATGATTCATCCCCACCGGCTCTGACCAGCTCTACACCCCGCCCTTCTCTCCCAGCAACTTCCCAGTCCCCTGCACAATACCGACTGAGGGCATGTAGCCATGGGGACAATCTTACTGAGAGAGAATGAGAGCGCATGACCAACCCACCAGTGGGCCGGGAGACCTAGGAGAAAATCCTAACAAGGTCTGATTCAGGGCAGGTGGGGGAGGGTGTCTAGGATTTGTGGAGAGGGATCTATTTGGCCCTCCAGTTTATCCACCTCACAGAGGATGAGGCAACCCCATGCTTGATCACAAGGCCAAGGCTCTTCCCTGTCTGTGGAGTTGGAGAAAGAATGAAGACAAAGTCACCCCAATGTGCTGACCATCAGGAGAAGACCACCTCCCAACTGGAGACTCCAGGACCTCATGTGGCCTTAGACACCCCCAGAAGACCCAGAGTTAGCCCAGGGAGCCCACATCCTTCATTCCTAGGGTCTTAAGCTGATGATAATGCAGAGGGTGGGAGGGCAGAGTGGGGATCCTAGGATTTCTCCAGGGGACAGCTGACAGATGCCTGGGAGCCCTGGCTGTCTAGGAGTGGAAGCATCTGAGCTTTTGAAGCAGCAAGTCCTCTGTGCCTTTGATCAGTCCCTTGAGTGTTTAAGCCCATGATGTCCTTTCCTGTCACCTCTGTGGCTTCTCTTTGAGCGCCCTCTCCACAAAAAGTCCAATGCCGAAAATGGGTTAAAGAAAGAAGCATTGTTGGCTGCGCTTGAATAGAAGGACTTCTGTCTTGGGCAGCGGCGAGCTGGGTCCTGGGGCCTCGCGTGGGGCCGAGGGACGATGGGAGTCCGATATCGATGAGGTGATTCCCTCCAGCCTCCACATGCAGAAGGAGCCCCTCTTCTGTCCAGGTCTGGCTCACTAACACCTATCACTTTCATCCCTCCCACTCCTCCCCCCTCCGTCCCCCTCCATTCCCCCTCCTCTTCCAGTGCTTGTCCCTGACACGGTGGCTCTAAATAAGCCTGGCCACCTCTTGATTCTCCACGGTGGAAGGAGCACTTTGTAGATAATCTAAAGCTATTTTTCGCTTCGGGACCAGCATTGCTGTACCCACAACCCTTTCTCCCCACCACCCCCACCCCCGCCAAATGGGGACACCCAAAGAAGATGCCTGCTTTTCTGCAATTCTGCCTTGGGAAAACGCATTTTGCATAGCTAAGCTCAATAAGGATACTCTGAAGGCCATAAGACTGATGGTAGGTGGGGGTTTGAGCTCTCACCCATCCCCTACACCCCAATGACCCTGTCTAAAGCGCTGTTGTCCAGTGATCCTGCCTCCATGAGCCCCCCCAGGACTCCTCATTTCCTAAGATAAAGGGGACTGACCGTTCTCTTGCCAGCCACCCCAATTCCTGTCTCAGTCAAAAGCCACGTTATTGGCAGCACCCTATTGGCAGCACCCTGGATCAAAGGCTGGGCAAAATCTGGCTGGCTGTGGTGGTGCATGTTTATAATCCTGGAGGTAAGGTAGGAGAGTCAGAAGTTCAAGGCCATCCTCAGCTACACAAAAAGAGGCCAGACTGGCCTGTTTGAGACCTTCCCTCTAAAGTCAGAAAGCCAAAAATCAAAAGACTACCCATAAAAGGCTACGTGAGGATCAAAGGTTAACCCTGAAGATGCCGTACTCTCGTGAGACACAGTCTCTGAGTGAGAATCACTACCGGCAAG
Organism: Microtus ochrogaster; assembly: GCF_000317375.1. NCBI lineage: Eukaryota > Metazoa > Chordata > Mammalia > Rodentia > Cricetidae > Microtus > Microtus ochrogaster. The sequence goes on from NC_022014.1 coordinate 80,618,552, forward strand.
GACTGAAGGGTGAGGAAGTGGGGTCCAAATGCACTGCTGGTGGGAGTGTGAAACAGAACAGCTGACCCATAACAGGAAAGGAGGGAGCTGAAGAGATGGCTCAACAGGGAAATACACTTGCCGCCAAGCCCAAGGACCTGAGTTCAGACCCAGGATCCACATGGAGGAAAGAGAAAACCAACCCTGCCAAAAGGTGTGTCTGATCTCCAAGGCATGTATGTGGTCTCTCTCACACAAATAAGAAAATAAATAGGCCGGGCGGTGGTGGCGCATGTCTTTAATCCCAGCACTCAGGAGGCAGAGGCAGGCGGATCTCTGTGAGTTAGAGACCAGCCTGGTCTATAAGAGCTAGTTCCAGGACAGGCTCCAAAACCACAGAGAAACCCTGTCTCAAAAAACAAACAAAAAAAAAAAGAAAATAAATAAATATAATGATAACTGTAAATAAATAACTAAAACAGGAACTTGTTGACAGAGGTTTCTGTCCCACCCGGTCCTGCAGCCATTCAGCCCCAAAGAAACCCACAGAGGTCTACATTAATTATAAACTGGTTGGCCTATTAGCTCAGGCTTCCTTATTAATTAACTCTTACATCTTACATTAACCCATAATTCTTGTCTGTGTTAGCCACATGGCTTGGTACCTTTATCAGCGAGGCCTTTTCATCTTGCTTCCTCTACATCTGGGTGACAATAGCAAATTGAACCTTTCCTCTTCCCAGAATTCTCCTATTCTGGTTGCCCCGCCCATACTTCCTGCCTGGCTAGTGCCCAATCAGCATTTTATTAAACCAATACAAGTGACAAATCTTTACAGGGTACAAGACCATTGTCCCACAGCACTATGCCTTGTGTGTTTTAGCACAATAAAAAATATGGCCCTTACCCCTTCCCTATAAGGGAGAATCGACATTGGGGTTATAAATGTTTACTGTCATAATTCAAAAAGGTCAGTAAAGACACATGTGACCTGTCAGGCTCTTTACAGGCCCCCTACAGAGCCCTGGAGTGGGGGAAGCCAAACTAATAATAATAAAAGAATAATATTAAACAGCTATGGGAATAAAATCATCTCACAAGCCCACATGTGGATAATCGAGAGTTAACTCTTAATAAAATAATAAAACATAGGAGCCGTGGGAATAAAGATTACCTCCACAGACAACTGCCAGAGACCATATCCATAAAGTAATGACTCTCCTTTTTATTCCCCTCGCTTTATTGAACAAGACATAATTGTGGCCAGGCCGTTACTGAATTTCTCGGGGAAGGTAACTGTCAATCAAGAGGAAACATGTCATCCTTTGTTGATGTCCCGACCTGACAAGTAGGCTCATATGTCTGTGAGTGAGCGTGGGGAGAGGTGATTCACCATTGTCAGTAGCCAAGCACCCTTTGCGAGAACAGTGGAGGACCATGAGAGCCAGTCTTCGCAGACAGAGCCCCTCGGTCACCCTCTCCTCCAGCAGGAACTAGACAGGTGATGGCCACAGCCTGGAGATCCTGGAGGAGTCCCTTGACTGAAGATAATGTGGGAGAAAGGTGTAGGATGTGACCAGGAGGCCCTGAGATGGTCGCAGTGGGTGACCAGAGCCCGGGAAGGGAGCTGTGTGCTATGAATTCTTGCATTCTCAAGGCCACTGCAATTACACACCTCCTGTCTTTATAAGGATGGTTGCATCAAAGCCAAACTACACATTAAGCTGCCTTCTTTCTTATTATTTTGTGCATATGGGCACTTTGCCTGTCCATGTGTCTATGCACCATGTGTGCTCCTAGTGCCCTCAGAAACTAGAAGAGGGCATTGGATCCCCACAACTGGTGTCACAGGTGGTTGTGAGCCACCGTGTGGGTGCTGGGCTGAAACTCCACACTGAGCCACTCTCCAGCCCCTGCTTTATTTTTTTTTAAGTAGGATCTCACGTAGCCCAGGCTGTCCTCAACTCTGCATGTAGCCTAGAATGATAGTTGATTGATCCTCCTGCTTCTACATCCTCTGAGAGTTGGGGTGACAGAGGTGGAGTGATGCCCACAGTGCTGGGGACAAAAGCCAGGGCTTCGTGGGTATGGGGCAGTGCTCTGCCAACTAAGCCATGTTGACAGCCCAGGCGTTTGTTTCTGAGATTTTTCCAGAAACCAGGAGGTAAGAGACACCCTTGAACTTTGACCCAAACAGGGCTTGAGGAATCTCTCTATCCATCTCATACCAAAAAGGCAGTGTCTATGCCTCCCTCTTTCTACTGCCTCTGTAACTGGGGCAGCTTTGTGGGCAATGCCCTACCTCCCCTCCTCCATGACACAAACAGGAAATTAAGGTCACACTTTCAGACCCTTAAAGTCCAGTAGCAGAAGACCCTGGAATCAGAAAAGTCCTTAATGGGCCAGCAGCACAGCTCAGTGGGTAAAAGTCACTTGCAACCAAGCCCGATACCCTGAGACTGATCTGTGAACCCACATGGTGGAAGGAAAAAATCAACTCCCACAAACTGCCCTTTGACCTCTACATATGCCCAGGCACATGCGTGCCCATTACACATACACACAAACTATAAATAAACTAAATTGATTTCTTTAAAAAAAGAAAGTCCTTGAGGCAGGAACACCCTCACCTATCCCCGCTTTCAGATGCTCCCTCACCCCACCCTTGTACCTGGGTCTCCCTCAAGATAACCCAGTCCAGTGTCTGGTGCTTATTCTTCCCCTCCTCATTCAGCATGAAGCTCTGGCTTCTCTTTTGGAGCCACACAGCTACATACACATGCACACACATGCACACACGATGTGCACACACATGCACAGACACATGCACACGGGGTTACTGTTTTGCTTTAAATACTATCCATCTGGATAGCATCTCAAGCACAGGATGGGGGCTCATTTGACCTTGGACAGCAGCCTCTCTCAGTCCCACACTCTTCCTCATGGATTGGAGGGTCAGTGTCATCCCTTAAGGGAATCAGGAGCCTGGGGGACTTGAGGAATTTCTGTAGATAAAGAGAGAGGAGAGAGACCAACACACCGATGCACACCAGTGCCCATTCTCCCGCCCCCACATTCCCATCTGCTCACACACTTTCTCTCGGAGAGCCCCCTCCCTGCACCTGCATCTCACTTCTTCCAGAATTGATGGCTTGCCCTCCCGTGACAGCATCTGAAGCGACCCTCCTTTGTTTCCTCTCCTGTGTCCTGAGAGGATCTGCACTGCTTCCTGTCCAGACTCTTTTGAAGCACCTTCCTTACCACTTTATAGGGGTGGGGGGACCGAACCCCTCTTTGTAGCAGTGGATCCATCAGTGGGAAGCAGAGAAAGGGCTGGGCACAGAGGGCAAGGGAGCAGGGTCCAGATCCTGGAGAGCCAAGACTTGGCATCTATTCTTCCCAGCCCTCCCCTTCTGCTGCCCAGACCCTTAGCATCAGACCCTCAGCTAGCCAGGCTTCTAAAATGTACTCCTGAGCCCTCCTAACGCCCAGCCCAAATTACCTCTAAACAATGAGACTACCGGGGTGACTCTTAGGTGTATCTCCTCTCCCACCTTCCCTCTCCTCTTGAAAGCCTTCTTCTCTGGAAACACCCCCTCTCCTTCACAGATCAGCCTCTCTGGAGGCTGGGGCACAGCCAGAGTGGGCAGCAGACTGAGCCCCAGCTCTCCCTTCTCTCCCCTCCCCACTCTGCTTCCTGCTCTCAAGATCTGCTGTAACTGACATTTTCCATCTGACAGGTCCTGTTTTCCCTGCCTCCGGTTGCCAGGGCAACAAGTGGAGAGGACCGCAGTCAGGGAGACTTTAGTTGCCTTTTCAAGGCGCCCTGGACACTAACAGCACTTTCCATAATGGAAGCCCTGCATCAAGGCTTTAAAAAGGCAAACAATTCAGAACAGGAGGCTGAGGGGAAAGAAGGTTGAGGTGGGACAAGAGACCCCCACTGGTCAGTGTGAGGAGTAGCAAAGAGAGACAAACTAGCTCTCTCTTTTGGAGCTCTAACCCTCTCTCTGCCTAACCCTGCCTCCAGACCCCGCTACCCCAATGCTCTCTGTGACTCTAGAGATCCCCACAGGGTTTCCATGTCAGTGGGGTACAGGAAACTCTAGGATGGACCCCACCCTCTCGTAATGGCAGAGAGATGGCTCGGTGACTAGAGTCTGCCGTGCAAGAATGAGGACTTGAGGCCCATCTCCGGCCCTTGGATAAAAACCTAGGCTTGGCATAATAAATCTACAACCTCAGCTCCAGACGGTGGAGAACAGAGGATCCAGCAACCTAGCCAATCGGTGAGCTCCAGGTTTAGTAAGAGACCCTGTCTCAAGTAAGGTGAAGACTGATTGTTTAAAAATCTGCACCCTGAACTTTTGAGAGACAGCAGATATAAAGATTAGAGGGTGGTCATGGCCGCCATGGCCCAGATAACCTTTGCCGGTTCCCTTATAAAAAGCACACAGAACTGAAGGAATCTCAGTGGTTAAGAGCTTGCTTTGCTCTTGCCCAGCACCTGACTCCCATTCCCAGCACCCACATTGGGTGACTACAACTTCAGGGGATCTACTGCCACCTTCTGGACTCCATAAGAACCTGCACTCAAGTGAACAGACACACATATACACACACATATATATACATAATCACACATATGCACACATGTACTGACACATACTCAGACATAGACATATAAACACACATATATACACACATACACACCTACATATACACACATACATATACATACACATACACTCACATATATACATACAATTACACATATATACTCACACATACACATATACACATATACATACACATATAATCACATATATACACATATATATACATACACATACACACATATATATACTCACACATACACTCATGATTGAAAACAAAATACAAGCAATTTAAAAATCTGTGCAGCCCAGTCCACTCCCCACTTTTCTTCCAGTACTGAACATTCAGCTCGGGTCTCGCACACACTAGTGCACATACTAGTCAGGAGAACTCTGCTGTGAGCTAAATTCTCAGCTCTCTTACTGCTTTGATTCTGAGACAGGCACTTACAAGCATATCCCATCTAGCGCAGCGAATTCACCACAATGGGTGTAAGGAGACTTTCTGTCCCCTGTTCCCTGTCCCCAAGTCCCAGTGCATGTAGACTGTCCGGGAAGTAGGCTACCATAGAGCTAGCCAGTCAGGGCTGGGTGACACCAGAGTGGGGGTGAGGCTCAGGTGTGGAACAGCAGGGGTTCTGGCCAGAGGAATGCCCAGTCCCAGGACATCACGGGGTGAGTGCACAGCAGTCAGAGGAAACAGGAAGGAGGAGGCAGCCTCAGCAGGTCAGCAGGCCCAGGCCAGGGCTTGCCTAGAAGTCCAGCAGAGGACAGCTGAGATGATCCCACTGGTTCTCATCTGAGAAGGCTGAAGGAGAGGGTGGCTAAGGCAAAATGAGGGCAGAAGGGGTTCCAGGAGCTACAGTTAGGAGTTGATCAAAAAATCAATTTAAAATTGAAAAACGTTGATCTCTTTCCTCAGCTCACTAGCCCACTTCCCTTCTTAGGGTGCCACCCCACACCCTGCTTTGTAAAATCTGTACTAGTGTTTTGCTGCCTGTGTGTACATATGTGCACCGCATGTGTGTATGTGCACTGCATGTGTGTGTACGTGCATCGCATGTGTGTGTACGTGCAATGCATGTGTGTGCACCGCATGTATGTGTATGTGCACCGCATGTGTGTATGTGCACCGCATGTGTGTATGTGCACTGCATGTGTGTGTACGTGCAATGCATGTGTGTGTGCACCGCATGTGTGTATGTGCACTGCATGTGTGTGTATGTGCATCGCATGTGTGTGTACGTGCAATGCGTGTGTGTGCACCACATGTATGTGTATGTGCACCGCATGTGTGTATGTGCACTGCATTGTGTATGTGCACCGCATGTGTGTATGTGCACTGCATGTGTGTATGTGCACTGCGTGTGTGTGTACGTGCAATGCATGTGTGTGTGCACCGCATGTATGTGCATGTGCACCGCATGTGTGTATGTGCACCATATGTGTGTATGTGCACTGCATGTGTGTATGTGCACTGCATGTGTGTATGTGCACCACATGTGTGTATGTGCACCACATGTGTATGTGCACTGCATGTATGTATGTGCACCGCATGTGTGTATGTGCACCGCATGTATGTATGTATGTGCACTGCATGTGTGTATGTATTGCACTGCATGTGTGTGTATGTGCACCACATGTGTGTCTGGTGCCCAAGGAGACAAGAAGAAGGCATTAGGTCCCCTGGAACTAGAGTTATGGATGAATGTGAGCCACCACGTAGATTCTGGGACTCGAACCCAAGTCCTCTGCAAGACCAACCAGTACTTTTAGCCACTGAGCCATCTCTCCAGTACCTGTTTTTCCCTTAATGAGTTATTTCTTGTCCATGTCTAGAAGGCATGACATTTTCTCTATCTTTTTCTGGTGGCTGCTGGGATTTTTGCCTAACCTATGTTTTCTCTTAAACTCTAGTAAAATCGCCCTTAGACTTAGAATAAAAACAAAACCCCCATACACACACACCCCAATCCAGTTGCTCTAAGAGTGTTGTGAGAGGCTGAGGGGTGACCAGGAAATGGGAGAGGGGCTGGGGTAAACATGGCACCCCATAGAAGCTAGGGGCTTGAGAAAGATAGACCAAGGCAAGGCTCTGGGCAGATGCCAGGCCAGGGAATCCAGAATAGATAGGCTCTGTCCACCACACCCAGGTCCCAATGTCTACCCAAGGCCTCCCATCTTGACTGTAGGGCAGATTACATTGGACTCAGCCTTCATGATCAGCCATCAGCTCCCGCTTGCTTCTGGGGAGTCAGGCCACAGCTCCTGAGATGCTGGTACCGGTGACTAAGTGCATCTGGGATTTTTAACTCATGACTTAGGAGTACTCGATCATCCTTCTGGGCAGCCTAGAGGGTCTGACTTGAATTTGAAGCTCCTTCCTAGCCCATTCATCACTGACATCCTCAAACGGGACAAATCAGACGAGGCTTGTCTTCCTTGAGTGTGTGCTGGGGGTGTGGTGGTTCAAGGATGTCCTCAGGCACCCCAAGAGGCCCAAATCTGTCCCTGGAAGGGGAGGACCAGCTGGGAGCTGATGGCAGCCGGGGCTTTAGGGGAACATAAAACCTCTAGCTATTTTTTTCCAGAAGCAAAGAAAGCTGACATTTGAGCATTAGGAATGCCGGGTTCATCTGAGGAGACAGTGTGGGGAGGGGGGGGTCATTTCATCATCCGGGTGTGTGTGTATGGGGGTTATCTCATCATCCAGGTAGCCAACTCCTAAGGGAGAAGAATTACCATGCACTTTGCTTGCATTGAGTGTTTGACTTTGCCAGAGTGTTTTCACTTTCATTGCCTTCACTGCAACCCTGCAAAAGGGACAGGGAGGAAGGGAGGCAGGGAGGCAAGGGAAGCTGGGAAGAAGGGAGGGATGCAGGGAGACAGGGAGGGAGGCTGGAAGGTAAGGAGACTGAGAGGGAAGTAGGTGACTGGGGGGAGGCAAAGAGGGAGGGAGGCTGTGAGGGAGGAGTGCAGGGAGGCAGGCAAGGCATGTGTCTGCCTGTCTTCAAACACACAGGGCTTAGCTCATTGAATGCATTGTCCAATGATCACAAAAGGAAACTGAGGCCTGGGGTATTGGATCAGTAGTCCCATGCATGGGCCAGAGGAATTTATGAAGGAGACTCTGGCCTTTCTAAGTCATGACTCTTCCAGAAGATCCCTCAGCAATGATGGACAAGATAGGCCAATGTGACTCTTCTCAGATCACCCCCTTCCAGAGACCCTTCAACAGTGATAATGGCCAAGATTTGGTAGCAAGGGTTTTGTGGTATGAATAGGAATGGCCCCCATGGACTCCTAGGTTTGAAGGGCTGGCCCATAGGAAGCGGCACTGCTATGAGGTATGGCCTTGTTGGAGGGAGTGCTTCACTGTGGGGGCAGGTGTTGAGGTTTCACATGCTCAAGCTGTGCCCAGTGTGACACACAGCTCACTTCCTGTTGCGTGTAGGCTTCTCAGCTCCTTCTCCAGCACCACACCTGCTGTACACAGCCATGTCCCACCATGATAATATCCACTAAACCTCTGAAACTGTAAGCCAGCCCGAATTAAATGTTTCCTATCTAAGACTTGACATAGTCATGGTGTCCCTCCACAGAAGTGGAAAACCCAGATAAAACCACAGGCGCTGGCTTGTATCAGATTCACACTCTAGTTTACAGTAGAGTGAGGTTGAAGTAGGAATCAAGGATCAGGCTGAGGAGTGGAGAAACAACTAAGTATTTAAGAACTCTTGTTCACAGCAGTCCTCGTGAGACACTGATGGGCAGGCAGACATGTGACTGCAGAGGCAGGAGCTGGAGGCATACAACCACCAGCCAAGGAGCACGGTAGCCACCATAGCAGGAAGAAGCAAGGAAGAGTCCTCTCCTGACCCTCCAAAAGGAACATCTGCCTGTAGGTTTCAGGCTTTAGCCAGACACTGGATCTAGGCTGCCCTGTCATTACAGAAGCTGAACACAGATGCAGGGGTGGACTCTGTGACCCTACTGGACAGGTTTTGACTTAGCATCTCCTCACTGCCATGCATCCTCACCTGCATGGACCAGGGATCAACCTCGGCCAAGTGGCACAGTTAGTGAGCATGAAAGGCCAGAGCCCAAGTGTCCTTACCCAGTCAGGTTCCCCTTCCACACAGCAGAAAACCTGGGTCTGGGCCCCCACTCCATGTATTCCAGCCCCTACCTTCTATACCTTTCATGAACTTTACTCCTCAGGGTCTACTCCAACAAGGCTCTTACATCTAGAATGAACCCATTTTTATTCTAGATTTAAGAATGAAAATTTATATCTTACCACGAGGCTCATGACCTACAGGCAAGGTTCTGAAGTGTCTGTCTCTGGTGATGGCTCCATGGCTTCTCTCTGACTCCGCTTCCTTTCTTCCAGCATTCAGTTTAGTTTTCCCTGCCTAGCTCTACTCTACCCTATCACAGGCCTAAGACAGTTTCTTTATTAACTAATGGCATTCACAGCATACAGAGGGGGATCCCACATCAACAATAAACTGGGATTTTGTTTCGTTGAGCTGTTCTTTAGAAAAAAAGGCAGTGGGGAGAGATCTGAGGATCCTGGGAACCATGCCTTCTTGGAGGTGAGGGCCAAATCCTCTGGGGATCATTTCTGTGGTGGTTTCTTCCTGGGGATGTCATGAAGAATAAACCCAATGAGGGACGAAGATGTGTGTGAGTTCGAGGCCAGCAGAGTGAGTTTCAAGACAACCAGGGGTACACAGAGAAATTCTGTCTCTGAGAAAAAGAAGGA
>NC_022014.1:80628092-80640732 GCF_000317375.1 Microtus ochrogaster
GAGGAGGAGGAGGAGGAGGAGAAAGGGAAAAAGAAAAGAAAAAGGAAAAAGAAAGAAAAGAATAAACCCAATGAAATAAAGTAATATATTCAGCAAAGTGTCAAGGTCTCATCCAGATCCCTATGTATGAGGATGATGATGGTGATAATGATAGTGATTATGGTGATACCAATGAAGTGGAAAATGCTGAAGCTTGTGATGACAGTGGTAACAATGATAAATAAAGATCGTGGTAGAATGGTGATAGAGGTGGTGGCAATGGTGGTGGTGGTGGTAATGGTGGTGATAGTGGTGATGGTGGCGGTGATGGTGATGGTGGTGGTGGTGATGGTGGCAGTAGCAGTGGTGGTGGCAATGGTGGGGATGGCAGCTGTGGCAGCAGCAGTGGTGGTGGTTATGGTGGTTGTGGTGGTGGCGACAGCAATAGGGGTAGCAATGGCAATGGTTATAATTGAATGATATTGAGGATATTGGTGATGGTGGTGATGAACATGGTGGTTATCAAGTTGAAGAAACATGATTACATTGGCAGGACTCGGGAAACATGGGACTTGTCTGAGGCACTGGGGATCCCCAGGGGGGAGCCCACACCCTGACCTGACAAGGTGAAACAGACTTATTGATCACATCAGGACAGCACTCACAATGCCCTCTGTTGTCCACACAATCCCCTGAGGCACCTTCCTCCCTGGAGGATGGCCAGGTACACATCAGCCCTTTCTCTTTCTCTTACTATCTAGCCAACCCACCCCAGGGATCAGTTCAGAATAATTTGCCTCTGTTCTGGTGACTGTGCAATTGTCCCCTCTAAATCTCTGCCTGCAGCAGATTCCCAAGTGTTGCTAAAAATACAACCAAGTGATACAGGCAGCTTCTGACTCCAGCAAAGGCAAGAGCATGGCACTGCCTTTCAGCAACCAGGAGCCAGGCCAGGAGACACACAGGCCAAGTGGAGGCAGGCCAGCTGCAGGGGAAGGAAAGGCATTTGGACCCTGAGCTCCAAGCTGCAGGTCACATGGTCACTAAGATGCCTCTCAGTGTCATTTCCCAGGCTTCATCAGCTGAGTCCTCTGGGCATCTCACGGGAGAAAGGTCTCTGTTCTGTTGCTCTGAGATCTCTGCCTGCTCCCTGGAGCCTCAAGGTCAGCTGTCCACCTGCAGCCCCAGCTCCCTTCAGATGCTGGAGTGCTGGATAGATCCAGATCCAGGCTTCCTGAGAATGGGTATCTTCTCCTGAAGGTGAAGAGATGAGCCTGGTGCCGACAGCCTCGGCTTCCCTAGTGTCCAGATAGGGTACCCGCAGTCACCCCAAGAGAGTGTTCCAGGGATCAGGGCATCCACAGCCACCCCGAGAGTGTGATGCGGGGATCCGGGTACCCACAGACACCCTGAGAAAGTGACATGAGGATCAGGGTACCCACAGCCACCCCGAGAGTGTGATGTAAGGATCAGGGTACCGGCAGCCACCCCGAGAATGTGATATGGGGATCCAGGTACCCACAGAAACCCCAAGAATGTTATGTGAGGATCAGGGCATCCTCAGCCACCATGAGAGCATGACATGCGGATGAAGGAAGGGTCAGCATGCCTCATCACCAGCCGGATGCCCAGCCTAGGAACAGACCAGTGAGCATTGTGCCCCATCAGCATGGATGATCAGCTTCCCCGTTTGGAACTGGTCCAGCTCAGCAGACCCTCACTCTGTCCTCTCAGATGGGGGTCTACAGCGTATCTTCAGTTCTTTTCCTCCCCAAGTGCCTCAGCCCTGAATCCAGGGAGGGTTGAAAGACCAACATGAACTCCGACCCCAGAAACAACGCCTGGAGAAGGGGGAGACTTTAAGACAAGGCCCTTGATAGATCAGGCCCCTTTTTTATTATTGTCGTTTCCTGTGATGATTTGAACGAGAATGGCCCCCATCGCCTGTATGTTTGAATGCTTGGTCCCCAGTTGGTGGAACCATTTGGATGAGATTAGAAGGTGTGACATTGATGGAGAAGGTGTGTCACTGGGGGTTGAGCTTTTCACACCATCGGCAGTTGGCTCTCTCGGCTTCTGGTTGCTGCTTCAGCATGTGAGCTCTCAGTTACTGCTCCAGCACCATGCCTGCCTGCTACCGTGCTCCCACCACGTGGCCACGGACTCCTCTTCTGAAACCGTAAGCCCCTAATGAACTCTTTCTTCTCAAAGTGGCTTCAGTCATGATGTCTCTTCACAGCAACAGAGAAGAAACTAAGATGTTTACTTCATCCCAGAATCCTGCTGGTCCCCTCCTACCCTCCACCTGCTGAAGGGGAGGACGCTGGAGACAGATCTGTTGTTGGCATTTTCTTTGGGCCATCCCCAGATAAAAGTTTGGAGACTTATTATTAATTATAAATGCTCGTCCTTAGCTTAGACTTTCCCCCACTAGCTCTTTTAGCTTAATTTAACCTCTTTCTCTTCATCTATGTTTGGGTTCAGGGCTTTTTACCTTTCTCTCCTTCTGTACGTCCTACTTTCCTGCTTCCTCCTTATCTGGCTGGCCCCTGGTGTCTCTCTGTCCACTCCTTTGCTTTCTTCTTCTCCGAGCCTAAATTCCTCCTCTTATTTATTCTCCCTGCCTGCAAGTTCCGCCTATACCTCGTCTCTCATCATTGACCGTTCAGCTTTCTGTTAGTCCCATCAGGTGCCTGAGGCAGGCAAGGTAAAACAGCAACACATCTTTACACAGTTAAGCAAAGATTTCACAGCACAGATCTGTGCTCAAGCATCAGCTATGGACGAGCCTTTGCAGTCTGTTCTGCTTCAGGTGGAGCTGAGGGTAGAACAACTGTGCACATTCACAGAGACCAGTGCCTCCTCAGGACGTGCCTCCACTCCAGATTCACAGCCTCCCCGTGCAATACTCTGCCCAGCTTCCACCAGCACACAGGGCAGGGGATGGGTTGGGGAGAGGCTGGGTGCTAAGTGGGGCCCAATGACTCATAACAATAGTGAAGCCCCCAGACTCAGCACGGTACACCAGGCATTGTTCACCCATTCCGTGTTTAAGTGAAACACTTACCACACTGGATAAGAAGACATGATCCAGGGGTCAAGAAGGAGACAAAAGACCACGAAAAGTCACCTCACTCTTGACCTGAGCAATAGCAGAAAACAGCGAGACAATGCTATTGAGAAGTCACCATGCCCTCTGAAGTCATGGCTACAAAGAGAGCTGGATTCTCTGGTGGCCCTGCAACAGCATAGACCCAACCATTGACAAAGGTAGCGGAGGAGACAGGTGGCAGCCTGATCCTCACTGGCCATGGCCATGCGAGGGTCTCAGCAGGTGCAGCCACTGGAGTCTGCATCACTGAAGAACTTACTTGAGTCCTGTAGATTGTGGAATCTTGCTGGTGGACCAGGACCTACCCAGAAGCAGCAGTGGGGTGCAGGGACAGGACCTCACCCATAGCTGGGCTTTGGGATTGCAGGCATCTGTAGGTTGTGTTCTGCTGTTGAGCATGACACCTTCAGGTGTTTTGGGAGCTTATTGTACCCCGTGGCCAATGGCTTCTAAGGACACTGAAGCAGTAATTGCCACCTCTTCTCTCTCTGTGTGTCTCTGTCTCTCTGCCTCTTTCTGTCTCTCTGTGTGTATGTCTATCTCTCTCTGTGTTTCTCCTATCTCTCTGTTTCTGTCTGTGTCTCTGTCTCTCTGTCTCTCTCTCTTACACACACACACACACACACACACACACACACACACACTCTCGGGTACAAGCCAGCTGCCAGTGTGCATATTCAAGAGCTCTGGGAAGTCCATGTAGGGAAGAACTGAGCCTCCACCCTCCAGCTCCCAACATCTACTGTCTTCTCTCTCTTAGAAGCCCACCTTCTGAGCCCTAGCTGAGCCTCCAAGAACCCCAGATCTGCTGAGTGAGTCTTTACAGCACCTATTCAGAGCAGCCCAAGCTAGGATCCTCACTCTGGTCCCTACCCCTGCCCAGCCACACAGCTCTGGGACTCCTCAGGTGACAGAGACAGTGGGAGACGTCACTCGGTCATCACTGCTTCAACTTCTAGACTCCATCCCACTGCAGTAGATACTGAACCTGGCTTTACCAACACACATAAATGCTCTAACACTCTGCCGCATCTGCGCACTTTCTCCCTGTTTATTTCTAAGTTCACACAGTTTAAGGAAACTTAGCTCGGGGCTGGAGAGACGTCTCAGTAAGAGCACTTGCTATGAAAGCTTGCAGATCTGAGTCTAGACCTAGAGAACCCCCATAAAAAGTCAGGCATGGCCACACTTGCTTATAACCCCAGCACTGGTGTGGGGCAGGTGGTGGGACAGGACAGCTAGAGCTTGCTGGCTGCCAGCCTAGGCTTAATGAGAAACCCTGTCTCTGATAGAGCCGGACACTCGAAGACCTCCTTTAACCTCAGCACACTCAAACATGTGTACATCCACCAAAGACACACACCTACCACATACACACGCACACACACACACAAAAAAATGACTGCTTAACCCAGTATTATTTACAACAGAAAGAAAAATAGGAACCAACAATTTGGGCTGGGGAGGTGGCCCAGTGGGTTGTGCCCAGTGGAAAAAAGCAAAACCACGTGCTGCCCAAGCATGAAAACCAGAGTTCGGATCATCAGAACGCATATGACCATCAGACAGGCATGGAGACCACTTGTGGTTCCAGGACTCAGGAGGCAGACACGGGGGCAATGTGGCTAGCAAGACTAGTCAGAACTGGTGAAATCCAGATCCAGCGAGACCTTGCCTCAATACATAGAGTGGAGAGTGATCCAGGAAGACCACACACATAAAAATGTACACATACGCATACACACATGTACACACACACGCCACAGATACATGTGAAAAAGACAAGACAAGAATTTGGTTAACTAGGGCTTAAGAGAAAGTGAGCCAATGGGGCTAGAGAGATGGCCCAGAGGTTAAGAGTACAGGCTGCTCTTTCAGAGGACCCAGGTTCAATTCCCAGCACCCTCACAGCAGCTCACAACAGTCTGTAACTCCAAGATCTGGCAATATCACACAGACACACATGCAGGAAAAACACCATTGCACATAAAATAAAAATAAATTACTTAAAAAGAAAGTGAATCAAGCATCCAGTGAGCCAAATGAAGGGGTGTGATGGACAAGGCAATGGTGAATGGCTGACAGCAGAACCTCTACTTGATTCATCAAGAGATGGCAAGACAGAGAAAAAAAAAGAACATGGAACAGATGGGGCAAATGTTAAACTGAATGTAAGATGGTAAACTCAAATCAAAACAAATCAGTTACTACATTAAACGTAAATGAACTAAATACTCCAATTAAAAGGTAATGATACCCAGATTTAATTATTTTAAAATCAAACTATATGCTCCTTATAACACAGAAATGCTAAATGTAAAAGGGTGGAAAATAAGAGGTGTACTTCGGGCTCACATAAGGCATGCCTCATGGACAAGTGATTTCAGGAAGCAGGGCTCCTCCCTACTGTTGGTGTGTGTGGTGCAGGGAAGTCAGCCCTTCCTTTGGAATAGGATATCATTATTCATGCCTTGCTGATGAAGCCCATCATGGCCTTTCTACCTCAGGGGACCAGGAAGTAGAGCTCCCCTATGATTGAAGGTAGCCCACCACAGTGTGTTGCAAACAGCTAATCCAGCAATGGAGGGAGGAACACAGCAGTATACAACATGGACAGGACTTCATCCAAGTGAAACCTGTATCATTGGCTCATTTCTCTATCACCCCACACTGCCTCGGCCAACCCCCAGAAGATGTCCCCAGGACTCTGAACCACTGGCCATAGCCCTAGTTGGTCAGTTGGCATCAAGGTTTCAAAGGAGGGAAGATAATGGCTTCAGTTCAGTTATGTGCTAATCTAACTGTGAAGATCCCATGTACTTTAGGGCTCTAGGGCATCTGGGAGACAACAAGGTGCAGGGATCAGAAGCTCAGAAGGTAAGCTGTCCTTGAGATAGAGACTTGGGAATTGTCCATTCTGTCTCATGGTCCCAGGGATGTGTAACAAAGCAGTCCTCATTTAAAAGAGCTCTTTTGCTACACACCTGTATGAGTCACAAACGTGGAGCCGTGTGGGTGGCTGGGACACAGCTGAACATCTCAGAGCTCTGGAAGAAGCTCTGGTGTAGTGGTTGGTTGGATCGATCCAGTTTTCACCTGACTCAAAATTCAGTGGAACATGGAGGACCTGGCGAGTCCCCTGGAGTCACTGGTCACTCTTATCCTCTTGCTTTGCTCCCAATGAGGGGACCACAGAGGCTCTCAGGAGTCCCTTAGGCATGGGCCCTGAGGTCTTCTGGAGACAGATGACCTGGCTGACTGCCTTGCTTTGCACCTATGTTAACGTTCCTACACCTCAGCACATTCAGAGCCCCAAAACACCCGAATTCTCAGACACTTACACACACACACACACACGATGATGTGGGATGCCCTTCTGTAGGCTGTGAATATGTTTTATTACCATTGGTTAGTAAATAGGCTGATTTGATCAATAGTCAGGCAGGAAATCCAAGCAGAGAGATAGGGAGAAAGAAGGTGTAGTCAGGAAGACACAAGCAAACAATAGAGAAGCAAGTTGTGAGGTAACAAGCCACGAGCCTCATGGTAAAATATAGAATAATAGAAATGGGTTAATTTAAGATGTAAGAGCTAAGCCGGGTGGTGGCGGCGCACGCCTTTAACCCCAGAACTTGGGAGGCAGACGCAGGCGGATCTCTGTGAGTTTGAGGTCAGCCTGGTCTACAAGAGCTAGTTCCAGGATAGGTTCCAAAGCTACAGAGAAACCCTGTCTCAAGAAGAAAAAAAAAAGATGTAAGATCTAGTTAATAATAAGCCTGAGGTAATAAGCCAAACGCCTCAGAGTGGTAATTCAGGAACTGGCAGGTGGGAGAGAAACCTCCAGCTACACACATCTTTTTTCACACATGTACATTCAAACCCACAAACACATTCTCATATATATTCATTCTCATGTATTTGCATATTCACACATAAAAAGACAAGGCTCAAAAAATAATTAATTAACTAATTACTAAAGTAAAAGAGCCAAGGATCTCATATACACTAATGCACTGGCATGCACACTCATCTGTATTTACACATTCGCATATGCACACGCTTCTGATCAGACACTACACACATATGCACACACTGAGCAGACATCACAGGGTCTTGCACTCATGCATGGGCATGTACAGTCATCTGCATTTGCACACTCGCATATGCACACACACTGAGCAGACTCTACAGGGCCTCTTGCTCAATGGGCTTGAAAGCTTTCCCCAGACTAAAGGACCAGTGACCCAGAGCCAGAGCGTGGTTTCTCTCCAACCGCCAGGCATGTTGGGAGCTGAGACCGGAGAGGGAAGAAAGTGTCTGCGGACTCTACCTAGGGAAGTGATGACAGCCAGTAGCTTCCCAGAATTCCTAGGAGCATTCTGGCTCCTCTCCACCGGCTAGGAGGGTGATGGTCTGTACCTCCCTACTGGGTTAAAGTCATGTCCACTCTCTCCTCCCATAGGGTAAGGACAAGGCTCTGCTCTGAAGATCTAGGCTGCTTCATCCTGGAAACCTGATGGCAGCGGACTCTGTTCCAGGCACCTCGCCTGTGCCCATCTGTAAAATGGGTACACTAAAGCACAGTTATCCAGGCCATTTATGGAGAGTCCCACAGCTGGTCAGACCACAAAAGCCGCTCTGAACCTGTCGACAAAAGAATTGTAAAGTCCTGTGGCAAAAAGCCTGTTTTCTGCTGATTGAGAGGGAGAGGTAGCAAGTTCTGGGAACAGCGGGAATGCCCGAGAGACAGCCCAACCGCTGTGGAAATAATTTCTGAGGCTCAGCGAGACAGAAAGAGGGCAGCAGGAGGGAGGCCTGAGCAAGGGAAGCTGCAGAGAGCAGTGAACTGGGCGGTGCCACCATTTCCTCCTGGCTGGACCCCAGGGCCCAAAGCGCCCAGGGCAGCCAGAGCTGGCCATCTCCTGCCTCCCACCAAGGGTTTCCAGGAAAGGCTCAGTTGCCATGGCAACATCCATCCAATTACTCTGCAGAAAATCACTCCCTGGCCAACTTGGCTGGAACTCATCCCTTCTGAAGAACAAACCCTACCTTTGAGGCTCAGCCACAGTGAGGCCGAAGGGAGAAGAGAGGAGGGTTGGGGCACACAGGTCACCAGAGAGATGGTCACAGGGCCTGAGCCTGTAGCCGAGAGAGGCAAGCCTTCACTAATGAGAGACAGGCTGACAGAGAGCAGAATCCTCCCAATGGGGGGCTACAGGATAGAAGGGTGGGAAAAAACGGGGCCATTCTGTTCTATTTAATCAGCTTTGCTAAGAGCCAAACTGGCCACTGAGAGTGCCAGCAGTGTCTTGCTAGATGGTGTGGAGTCCAGAAGAAGGGGCTAGTGAACTGATCATTTTCCATAAGTAACAAGCAAACTTATTGAAAGGGAAATGGATGGAGAAGGGTAACTCAGAGGCTGGGTTGGACACACAGTAGGAGCTTGCCAAAAGCTACCAAGGGTTAGCGCCCGTGCTCTGTGCAGAGACGGGGGTGTGAGGAGCCAGTGGACCTGTAGAACAACACCGCCAACTCTGAGAACAACAGGTTGAGGAGTCCAGTCAACAGCCAAGCAGGATGGGGAGGCTGGAGGCCAAACACAGCCAGCACAGGCTGGCTTGGGGCCTGGTACAGTGGGAGGACCAC
Source organism: Microtus ochrogaster (assembly GCF_000317375.1). Lineage (NCBI taxonomy): Eukaryota > Metazoa > Chordata > Mammalia > Rodentia > Cricetidae > Microtus > Microtus ochrogaster. The sequence goes on from NC_022014.1 coordinate 80,636,830, forward strand.
AGACTGCCACAGAGCCAAGGCAGGCTGTGAGAGCAGGGTGGAGGCCAGAAGGCCAGACTGGAGGCTGGATCCCTGCATGAGGGCGGGGGCATGGACGGGGGACGGGACTCGGGATACGGACTGGACCTGAGCGCTGCCAGCAAACGGTAGAAGTAGAACCTTCGGGGAAGGCTGTGAGGGAGAGGCAGGGACCAAGAATGAATGACATCATGAAGTCTGGGTCCAAGCAGAAGCGTCCCAGTCCAGGAAGAAGGAAAGTTGAGGCTTGAACCCTATTGGGTCACTCGTCAAGTCACCACGCAGTCTGGGAGTCTGGGACACGAATGGCCCGCTCCAGCTTGTCTCTCACCGTTCCGCCTGTACACTTTGAGCGCCGTGACTTCTGTAGATCTCAGGGGGGTCAGATAGGGAAAGCCACAAAAATCCCCAAATCTTCAGGTGACTGACTGGGCAGGATTGAATGACGCCCAGATGGATGTTGACAGACACATAGGGTGTGGCCTGACCCCAAGTGCTGCTCACCCAGAAGGTCCAATTCTGGGGTATCTGCATGGTCTAGAAACATCCATCTGCATCAGAGTTCCTGACAGATGAGGAGTCAGGGCGGAGAGAAGCAGCCTCACCCACACCGAGCAATGAGTGAGGAAAAGATGTCAGACTTTTCTCCAGGCTGAGCAGGGTTCCTGAGGGCTGGGGTAAGGAGCAGGGGTGATGTCGGGAAGGGCGGGGCAGGGGCAAGAGGGACGGGTAAGGGGCGGGCGGGGCGGGACCGGGGGTGGGGGGCGGAGCTGGGACGGGAGGGACAGGGGCGGGGGCAGAGGCAGTGGGGGGGGGGGGTACACTGGGACGGGGCTGGAAGTAGGGGTATGAGTACGGGCATTACAAACCGCCCAAGGGAAAGGCCCTTCACAGTCTCAAACACTGACTGTGTTTGTTTGTTTGTTTTCCTGTTTAGCTCCACAGAACTGTCTAACCTCCTAGTGGTTTGATTAAAAGGTTGTGGGGCCTGCGGCTGGCCCACCATGCAGTGTGTGGCACCATCTTCCGGGGAAGGACTCTCTTCCTCCTCAAAACAATGGAAAGGTGGGTAATTAGTGAGATGCTAATGGAGATTTGGGAGGGGGTGAGAGTTCAGAGGATTTCTGAACGCTTTGCTCCCAGGCCCTCTAGTTTCTGCAGTTGCCTTTTTTTTTTCTGTAATTACTTTAATTGAGATCTTCCCCTAATGAAAACAAAGAGCCCAGTGCCAGAAGCCAAGCTTCTGGGGCCTCCAGGAGGCTGGCAGAGCCACCTTCCAGTCCCTGGAGACCCAGAGCCTCTGGAATCTTCTGTCTTCTGTCTTTAGCTCTGTCAGGAACGGGTGTGTGTGTGTGTCTGTGTGTGTGTGTGTGTGTGTGTGTGTGTGTGTGTGTGTGCAGTGTGTGTGTGTGTGAGTACCATGTGTGAGTACCATGTGTGTGTGCATGTCGTGTTTGTGTGCTCATTTGTGAGTACAATGTGCATGTGAGTGTGGTGTGTGTGCATGTACATGATGTGTGCATGTGTGTGCATATATGGAGTGCAGTGTGTGCACATTTGTGCATGTGCGCATGTGTGAGTACAGTGTGAGTGCATGTGAGTGTGGGTGTGCATGTGTGTATGTGTATGCACATGTTTGTGCATGTGCGCGTGTGCGTGAGTATCTTGTGCATGTGAGTGTAGTATGTGTACATGTGTGTGCACGCACACATGTGTGTGAGTGCATGTAGTGTGTGCATATGTGTTTGTGCATGTATGTGTGGCATGCGTGTGTCAGTCCCTTCACCATCTGGCAGATATAAAAACAATCAAACGGAGTTTGGTTACACACAGCTATAATCCCAGTACTCAGGAAATTGAGACAGGAAGATCTAAAGTCCAAGACTAGCCTGGGCTACAAGGCAAGGCCCTGAGCCAAAACAAACACAAGGCCCAAAGTGGGTTCTTTAAGAGTCAGGCTTTATAGTAATAGCTGTGTGAAGGATTGCTCAGAGAGCCACAGAAGAGCTGGCTGTCTGTGGGAAGAACAGCAAGAAGCCAGCTCTACCCCAGGCTGATGACCCCAGGGCATCAGCCACATGGATTCCTTTCCCAGACACAGGGACTCTTGTAAACTGGGTCTGCCCAAAGAGATTCTCCTGCCCCTAGTCCAGCCTTCCAGTTTCAGGTCCCAAGACCACAGCTTATCATGGCCCAGGTCCATGAGGAACAGTGACTTCCACACGCTGAATACCACACTCTAGCCCCTGGGCCAGCTGGACAGCCAGGCCGTTAGTGAGCTGGCTACAATAAGAACTGGAGCCAGGTACCCACCCTGCCCAGCCTGAGCAGGCCCCGCCTGCCAGAACCAGCCCTACCCACCCTCTTAGCCACAGCCTTCCCCCTTCAGGGGTGCACAGCAGCTGGAGAAGGAAACTCCACCCCGAGTTTCCATTGTTTTTACAAAAAAGCCAAAGGCAAAGATTGAAATGGGAACAGTGGCCCCCAGGGACTCTTAATTTCTTCATTAAACCCTTCTGGTTTGGTGTGGTCAGGCAGACTCCTGAGGTAGAGCCCGACCAGAGCCTGACCATCACCCTCAGCTCTTTCTTGGCCTCCTGCTCTGAAGGCTCAGGAGCAGGACCACTTGAGACCGGATGGGACAGCCCAGGACTAAAAGAAAAAAGAAACCCAGACATCGGAGCTGGGACCGGTCCCAGACACCCCACGCCAGGAGGCCTGCCTGCAACTCCCAGTGACACACAGCTGAGGTTCTGATTAGAAAACCTGCCCTGACTTCTCCTCAGCCCCAGATCCCTGTAGGAAGCTCTTCACTCTCTCCACAAGGAGAGCCCTCCTTCTTGAAGAAACCCAGACCCTAAAACCAGCTGTCTGGGCTCATCATAAATTCCTTGAGCTATGAGCGGCCATTGCCTTTCCAGCCTCCTCTGGGTCACCATGAGGCTGGGCAGGAAGCAGCTCTGGGAGGGGGGTGCTCCTCCACCCTCCCCAAATCACTCAGGGGAGCTGGCCTTTGAGCTCTGTGAACTCTGGGATTGCACTGTTCATCCCCCAGCCCAGCCCAGCTCCTCCTGGTTCTCTGCCTGCCTGTCCTCAGCATGGGGACTCTTTCAGCTTCCATCCCTGCTACTGGGGACCTCAGGTGTCGACTGGGTAGTGTTGAGGACCTCAGGTGTCTGGGTAGTGTTGGGGACCTCAGGTGTCTGGATAGTGTTGGGGACATCAGGTGTCTGGATAGTGTTGGGGAACATCAGGTGTCTAGGTAGTGTTGGGGACATCATCAGGTGTCTGGGTAGTGTTGGGTGACATCAGGTGACCGGGTAGTGTTGGGGACATCAGGTGTCTGGGTAGTGTTGGGGATATCAGGTGACTGGGTAGTGTTGGGGACCTCAGGTGTCTGGGTAGTGTTGGGAACATCAGGTGGCTGGCGTTATGCCCAAATCCACGAAGTCCCCCAAATGCCAACAAGGAGACCGAGTTTCATATGTAAATGCAAAGAGCCTTTATTTTATGCAAGTTTGCAAACTCGGCCTCTCCTCATGTCCAATGTATTGGAATAAACGGAGAGCCCTGAGCTCAGTTGGAGTTGGGGTTTTATAGTAGTAAAGGTGGGGGTGTGGGGTTTCTGAGGTTCAGAACCCCTGATTGGCTGACATTTGCCTAGGGGTGTCCTGGTGAGTGTGCACTGACAGGTGATCCTATCTACAGTGGTTGGAATGTTAGGCATTTCCTTTGGATGGTCTGTTCTTGGGTGGTACCCAGATAATCTTAGTTTATGGTCCTTCCTGCAACCAGGTTTTGCTTCAGGGTAAACTACTGAGATGCAGGCCTCCATTAAACTTATCGATGGCTGGGTCCTACTCTGGCAGGTGATAATGGTTGGAA
>NC_022014.1:80641078-80650263 GCF_000317375.1 Microtus ochrogaster
GGGGACCTCAGGTGACTGGGTAGTGTTGGGGACATCGGATGACTGGGTGGTGTTGAGGGGACCTCGGGTGACTGGGTAGTGTTGGGGACACCGGATGACTGGGTGGTGTTGAGGGGACCTCGGGTGACTGGGTAGTGTTGGGGACATTGGATGACTGGGTAGTGTTGGGGACATCGGATGACTAGGTAGCATTGGGGACATCAGATGACTGGGTATGTTGAAAACATCAGGTGTCTGGGTATTGTTGGGAGCACATCAGGTGACTGGGTAGTGTTAGCACCTAAGCCAAGCCACGATGCTCAGCATGGTGTTTGCACCTGCCAACACCTCTGGAGAAGTACAAAGAAGAGGAGAAACAAGGCCAGCTTGGCTCATCATCCACTGGGAGGTGTGGGTGGGAGACGCCAACAGCGACTTGCTCACCATCCCTGGGCTCTTGTCGTTTCTTCCACACTGTCCTGACCCCATGTCTTCCCCTGCCTCAGAGCACAGGCCTGCACCTTTAGGCTGGGTCCCTCTGCCTGAATCAAGCTACACCTTCCTGAAACTCTCTCTGGGACAGAGTTAAGAAACTTGTGGCGCCTGACTTTTCCGTGTTCTTTGACCAAATGCTATGCTGAACTAAATCACGCAATGTGACACTTCCTACCACCTCTAAAAGGTTATTAAAAGTCAGGTCTCAGAATTTTGGTCCAGACTCTCCTGGACCTCCAGAGCAGCTCTCTCTTCTCTCTCATTCTCGCGCTTAACAAAGCTTCTCCCCAGCTTTAAAGGGGGGGGCTCTCCTTCCTGTTTGAGTCCCAATTCGTTTAGCTCCCCATAGATTGTGCGTACTGCTCCTGTCTAATGCCCCTCCTCATCGGGGCCCATTGTGGCTGTGAGGGTCTTTGACTCTAGCCAACATCACTGAAGGGAATCGCGCCAGCTTCCTTCCCAGCCCGGCCTCTGTTCGTCATCTTTTATTCTGTTTAACACCTTGGCCATGGCCAAAGCAGGTACAACCACAGTCTAGATGCCTCCCTCCTGGAGGCAACTCCCCATTTCCTGGGACATTTGGTGCCAGGTCCCCCGTACAGCGGCAATGGTATTTGTATGTGAGCTGTGACAATCATCTCTAGGGTCCTCATCACTGTGAGCACAAGGAAGACGTTGTGCAAACCGTTGTGCTGTGTTGGTTTTTAGCTGTATTTTCTTGTTTTGTTTGTTTTTCTCCAAACACCTTCCTTCCATCATTGGGCAAATCTGGGGAGAGGGAACCAGAGATAGACAAAGCCTCCTCCTTGGTACTCAAGTCAGGTTCTGCTTTGGAAGGAATGCAGGAAACTTGGGGGGTGGGAAAGAGGACGTCACCCCGTCACCTGCACTCTCTATCCCTAGTGACACAAATATATTTTTCATCTCTTCTGATAACCTGCTTGGGGGGGGGGGGACTGGATTCACCCTCAAAAGCTTGGGGGTTTCCTTTGTGATGAAAGTCAATGAACTACCCCCTGCTCACACTAAAGGCCAGTGAGCCACCCTCTGCTCACACTGAAGGCCAGTGAGCCACCCTCTGCTCACACTGAAGGCCAGCAGCCACCCCCACTCACACATGGTACCAAAGACTGAAGGATGCACTCATGTGCTCTCAGTGACCAGCAGCACACATGGCTGAGGTTGCCGATATGGTGGCATGTCACAGTTAATACTACTTCACCCTAGATAGGGCGTGGATGGGGTAGTAGCTTGAATGAGAAATGCCCCCTATAGTCGTGGGTATTTGCATACTTGTCCCAGTTAGTGGCACTGTCTGGGGAGGTTTAGGTGGCAGAGCTCATGATACAGCTCATGCCTCATGCATCTGGTCACCAGCTGATGGCACTCTTCGGGGACATTTGGGGAACTCTAGGAGAGCTGGGGCTTAGCTGGAGGACACTGGTCAGTAGGGGTGCACCGTTGAAGACTCCGTCTGCTTCCTGTCTTCCACCAGGTAAGGAGCATTTCTCCCCACACCCACCCACTGCCATATGCTCTGCCTAGGCGGGCGAGCCAAGCAACCATGGACTGAACCCCCCCGAAACCATGAGCCAACATAAAACTTGACTTTCTTAAGTTATTTACGTTGGGGATTTTGGTACCCTGATGGGAAAGCTAACAAGTTACAGAGAGGCATGCAGGACCTGATCAAAACCTGGGGGCGTCCGCACTGTTTTCAAGTAACTTAATCACTAATAACTGAAAATAAATCTCTGGCACGTATTCAGTTTAAATTCTATGATGGTTGTATTCTGTGTGTGTATATTACATGTGTTTGTATTACCTGTGTGCGTGTTACATGCATATGTGTGTGTGCAGCACAAGTGTACCCAGGCACGCAGGCAGGCAGATCCCAGAAGACAGCATTGCCTGTCTTGTTCTGTTACTCTCCGACTTACTCTCTTGAAAACAAGGTCTCTCACTGAGCCTAGTGCTAAATTGGCAGTGGCAACCTCCAACCATTCTCCTGTCTCCACCCCCAGCCCTCCTAGAACACACCCAGCACAGCACTGAAGTGTGCAGAGTGCACAGCTTTTAAAATGCAGGTCCTGGGAATTCGAACTCAGGCCCTCATGCTTAAGCAGCAAGTGTTCTGACCCACTAAACCACACCCCAAACTCCAGTGCGCTGAGACACTCCCCAAGTTGACAAAAGCAATGGAGAGATGACCGCTAAGACAGGGAAACGCGGAAACGCAACAAACTGTCCCTTCAGCATGTGACCTGTCAGAGCCGCACAGGCCGAGACAGCTCTAGAAACCAAAGTCCAAGAAAAGCCACAGGCAGGAGGCTCCTCGTGAAGCCGTCATCTCTGGTGGCGGGTGATTTCTTCTCGGGCATCGTCATGCGGGTGTCTCTGTGCCATCCCCAGGGCTGGGGTCCACACTAACCACCTCTCGGGTCAGGCATTTCTAGTCCTTCAGGCAGTCACGTGGACAGGGACTGCTGGAGTTGGAGCTTACTCATGGAGAAGATACAACACGGCCTGTAAACGGACGTGTAAGTTCTGTCTCAGTTGAAACTGTTTTGCGTGTGTGTGTGCGTGCGCGTGTGTGCGTGTGCGTGCGTGTGTGCGCGTGTGTGAGTGTGTGAAGGAGCCAGCAAACTGGCTCAGGGGATAAAGAAGCTTGCCTGTGGGGATACCTTGTTTGTACTGTAACAAATAAAGCTTGCCTGACATCAGAGGGTGGAGCTAGCCACTAGTTAACCAAAGAGGCCAGCTGTGGTAGCACACACCTTTAATCCCAGCACTTGGGATCTCAGGCCTTTAATCCCAGCACTAGGAAGGAGGAGACAGGAAGTGATATGGTTGGGTGGAGGCAGGAGCTACCCCTCCCCCTTTCAGGCTGAGGAGTTGGCAAGTTAAGAAGTGGCTGTGGCTTGCTCCTTGTCTCTTTAATCTGACTCTGATTAAGACCAATCAGAATCTGTGCTGCGCTTGCCTCCAAATCCCATGACTGATTTCAATGCCCAGGCCCCACCTGGAGGGAGAGAAACAACTCCTACAAGTTTTCCTCTGATTTCCACAAGTAGACTCTGATGAGTGTGAGTGTGTATGTGTGTATTCTCTCTTCCCCCTCCCTCTGCCCCACACACATAACAATTAAAACATAATTCCAAAATGTTGTTCTAAAAAGGAGAAGAAGCTAATGAAGGTTTTTCCAAAGTAGAGGGTGGGGCTTATTTCTTTCTTTTTTTTTTTGGTTTTTCGAGACAGGGTTTCTCTGTGGTTTTGGAGCCTGTCCTGGAACTAGCTCTTGTAGACCAGGCTGGTCTCGAACTCACAGAGATCCGCCTGCCTCTGCCTCCCAAGTGCTGGGATTAAAGGTGTGCGCCACCACCGCCCGCTGGGGGCTTATTTCTTACAAGGTGACCACTGTTTATCTTCCTGAGCAGCCCAGCTGACCCCACACCCTAAAGAGGGGTAGAAAAGAGCCCTGGACCCAGCCAGGCAGGTGGATCCTGGCTACTGCAGTCAGCACAGGAGCTGCAGGTTCCATAATTCAGCCCCAGGCAGCCCTGCTACAGGACACGCGGGAGAACAAGACATCCACTGAAGGTCCCACCTGCTACCCAGCATCCTGCTGGGGACTCAGACAGCACCAAGTCTGGGAAGCCTGGCCCAGACACCACATGCAAGGAGGAACCTTAGGCCTGAGCAGGAGTGTGGAGTCATGAGGAGGGAGCCATCCCATCTCCAAGGCTCTGCAGGCACAAACAGAATGCAGACAGGAAGTCGTGGGGAGGGAATCCGCCAGCTATGGTACCTACTGCAAGCCACAGGGCAGAGCTCCATTCCTAGTGGGGCTAGACCCATCTTCTGCTTGTGTGGGAACCTGCAATCAGGGTGGACAGTGGCTTGGGAGACTAGCCTTCTCCCTTTGGTATGAATGGCTCTCCTGTGTGCTGAGTTCAGCACCGACGGATGGTCGCCTTCCAGGGCTTGGTGGATATACACTAATTGGTGTAATTACAGTTGTCTAGAGATTACCCAGTAGGCGGTTGTCATTGCTGTTGGATCATTAGAAGTGATGAAACCCGCTGAGCTCCTCCCGGACTCCACCTCAGCTCCCAGCTTCTGTGCAAGTCCACATCGAAGCCAGGAGAAGCAGCTTGAGGGTGGGGGTGGTCTGGGGAATGAAGGAGCAGCCAGCCACTCCCTGTCTGTGACCTAAGGAATCTCTAGCAATGGCTGGTCTGGAAGAAATCTTGGCCTGACCCTGAAGGAAGAGAGATGAGAATCCATCTGTGACAGGTTCTGGGGGGCCTAGAACCCCAGGATATTCCCGGGCCTGTGTGGGGTGTTGTTGGATGGGGGAGACCCTAGAAGGTGGGCACCAGGGAACCATCTCTTTGCAGAGGCCTGTTGGTCACTACATAGGGTAGAGAATAGGGAGAGAAAGGACCTTGTTAATGAACCCCCTAGTCGCCCCGAGGTCTTCCTCCCCATTTCCCTCTACCTCTGATTCAGGAAGCATGCTGTCCTCCCCTGTATCCACAGAGACAGCTCCCAGGGCTTCGGACCGCCTGGTACTGAGGTCAAGCCCAGAGTAAGCACCGCAAGGGCAGATCCGCCTTGGGCTCTGTGCTGGCAACCATTCAGGGTGGCCTTTTCTACAGAGGAGAAGGAAGGGCAAGGGTGGCAGGGCATCGGGAGCCTTTGGACTCAAACAAGAAGCCCATGGAGCTTATTTGGAAGGGAAACCCGCCAAGTCTCAGCCTTGTGAGTCAGCCACTAGGAATGCCCGCGGCATTTCCTAACAAGTAATAAGGTCTCCATGTTAGCAGTATTAGATTGTTTGACCTGCACAAACCTGTAAGTAGGCAGGCCCCATGCTTTATCGATGAGGTAGACCCACTCAGCCCTGCTCAAGGTCATGGTGGGAGAAGGCAGATCTGGGCTTGGGTTCCCACTCCAGAGTGGCTCAGACCCAGCCACCATGTAGCCCCCAGCACCTTGGACACATGAGCCAGAGCCCACAGTCCATGTAAGGACCTGAACTAGTACAGCTAGGGAGATAAGCATGAGAAAGATGCTGTGTAAACAAGGTAGTCTAATGCCAGGCTTGGGGACACACACCTTTAATCCCAGCACTCTCAGGTAGAAGCAGATGAATCTCTGTGGGTTCAAGGCTAGCCTGGACTACATGCTGAAAGAGAGGTCAATTAAGGCTATATAATAAGACCCTGTCTCAAAACAGACAACCAAAAACCCCGAAATAAACAATAACAATAAGAAGAAAGCAAGAACAAAGCTAGTCTGGTTTCCTGGCAGCCATTCACTCCTCCTCAGCATCTTGTCCTGGTCATCAGTGGCTGTGTTCCAATATCCCCACACATTTGGGCACTTACAGCCACACACACACACACACACACACACACACACACACACACACACACACACACCTGTTGCCTCAGGGCTCTGTAGCCTGGAGTCTGGTATGGCTTAGCTGGATCTCCTGCCTCAGGGTCTCAAATGCAAGGTCAGGGTCATAGGTCAGGGTCAATTAGAGCCGGTCTCAGAGAGAACGTACCCCCAAATCACATGGCGGCTGTTCAGTGGCTTGTGGCCCACTGTGTGGAGTGCCTCAGTGTCTTCATAACTGTTGGCAAGGGGCTGTTTCTACTTCTTGATCTGTGGGCCTCCCCAGAGTGGCCCCTCGTACCAACAAAGTCATAAAGAGAGAGAAGAGAGAGGGAATAAGGGGGGAGGGAGAAAGGGAGATAAAGTCTACAAAGAACACACTCAATGTCAAGGCAGCCTGGCTCTGCCCGGAGGAGACCTCACCATTGTGTGGCCTTAGGACTTAAAATCTCTGCTCAGAAGTGAGAGACAGGGACACACTGTCCCCGGAAAAGAGGTGTGTATCCCATGTTTGCAGACAGCGATCTAAATTATGTGTGATATAAGCAGGTGTTATCTGGAAGCTGGGGACCAGGTTGCTAGTGGTTGAGTACAGTAGGGGGAGTGGATGTATGGAGTGGAAGGCAGAGGAGGAACTGCTCACTTAACTCCACCTAAAGGTCACAAAGTGGACATGCACATTGTCAAAGCCTACCTGTGTGTGACAGAAACACGTCCCATCTCAAAGATGTACTGGGAGCAAGGGAGGCTCCAGTGGGTGCTGTGGGGAAAGACAGCCTAGGAAGGCCCCTCCCAGTATGCTCTCTGGGGAATCTAGCTTGCTGTGACGACTTTCAACCACCTCTGTCCATAAACATTTCCAGGTAGGTCTGACCTGGGAAACTCACTCTGGCTCCTGACAATTCCTCTCAGACAGCACAGAAAGGTTGAGCTTGGAGTCAGGCAGGAGCGCTGGCCCCTACTCATGGCTGACCCCAAGACTATCTGAAAGAGACAGACTCCCTCTAGGGGACAGGGGCCACCTCTTCCTATTCCTGAAGACTTCATGGATGTAGACAAGACAAAGGTATGGCCCTGGAGGCTGGGTTGCTGAGGTATGTAGCATCCTGTACAGTCCAGGAAAGGACCTCAGTGAGCTACCCCAAGCCATGCTGGCCAAGCTCCTAAGGGGTCTCACCAGCCATTATTCTTCAGCAGTTACCCCGGTCATGGTCCCTAGAGACCTGGGCAGTTGCTGACATCAATGTGAGGACCATCGAATTTCCCAAGCCACCTCTCCTGGAAGGTCCCTCCTGACAAGGACAAGAACAGACTAGAGTACAAAAGGAAGTGGGTCCCCAAGATAGACACCTAGGTCTAGGATAGGTCCAGGGTTTGCCCCAGCAACGCGCTGTCCTGAGTTGGAGCCCGGCGCTGCATAAACCTGACACACATATGTACAACTGTAATCTCAGCACTCGGGAGGAGGCAGCGGAAGAATCAGTTCTTCTCAGGCTACATGTCCAGTTGGAAGCCAGGCAGGCTACAGGAGACTCTAAAGGGACAGGGAGGGGCACCCGAGGCCCGGGTCTGTGGGCACACGCCTGCTCCAGAAGGAAGAAGTGTGCCACCAAAAGAATGGTCAGTCCTGCAGCTCTCATCTCCATGAGTCAGAGAAAGCAAGTGCGTGCTGGGATGGTCCGGGTGCTAGGAATGAGAGAGGCCCCTCCGGAAGTGAAGACCTGGGAGAAAGGAGCGGAGGGACATGGGAGCCATGATCAGGCCCTGAGCTGGGAGAGCACTAGAGACGGACATCAGAGACAATGCGATGAGGCTTTAAAGGGGGAGAGAGGCTCCCCTCTAGCCTGGAAGGGGTCCTCATGGAGAGCTTCAAATAAAAGTAAGAAAGCAACTGCCGGCAGGGCAAGACCATGAGAAAGGGCTCCGAGGAAATTCTCCGTACCAGGGGCAATGTCTGACTCTGACGTCCACCCAGAGGGTGCCAGAGAGTTCCCCACCACGTGACTTAGTGACAAGAAGGGATGGAAAAGCCAGGCACTGGGAAGGACCATACATGAGGGGCTGTGGAGCCGTAGCACAGTGTGGCTTCTTAACTTTCTGCCTCAGAGAGTGAACTGTGGGGTTGCTTCGGACAGTGGGTTCTCACCAACTTACAGTAGACATCTTAAAGGAGCAGACCATGTATCAACACCTCAAGATGGCGGCAAGAGTGATAGGCAGGACGGTGGAAAGCATGGAAGGGCTCCAGCCGATGGGCTCCAGGGATGGCAGCCAGGAGACAAGCCACACACCTGCACAGGTGAGGACAGACACATTAGCACCATCGGGCTGTAAGCGTTACTATGAATCATGTACTCTCAAAGGCCTGGAAGAGTTAAGGCATCCAATTTACATAATTTGCTTGGTGTGACTTGCATGTCATTTGCATAATTTTACCAGATTGATGTATGAAGGAAGAGGTTCTTTGTGAAGGACAGATTTTCAATGCCCAATATGCTTCCAAGAATTCTAGTTTTCAATCCAACATGGACAAACAGCTAAAAACAGTGTGGATGACCCTGTCAGTGAGGAAAACGTGTGCACTGCCCTCCAGGACAGAAGCCCAAACAGAAGTTACAGACTGTATGTGTGTAGTGTGTGTGATGTATTTGTGTGTGATGGTGGTAGTGTGTGTGTGGTGTTTGTGCACGTGGTGTGTGTGTGTGTGTGTGTGTGTGTGTGTGTGTGCGCGCGCGCACATGTGTGTGCATGTCTTAGCCTCAGAAGTCCCCAAACATCACCTATACCATTTTCTTTCAGCATGTCCCTCCTGCCACATAGACCACCAGGATGAAGCTGGTGCCAGACTGTCCTGGCAGTAAGGACATAACACCTGGACTGGGAGTTCTCATCCTTGGCTGAGGAGATCCAGGGCCTCTGTTCTGCTACCTCCTGAAATTGACTGCCCACAACTGCTTCCAGAAGCCTCCACCCCTGCAGATCATGGGTTTCACTGTTGTTATCTGGAGGTGGGGTATTAATTGGTTGGGTTTAGCGTTAGTATTATTTAGACACCTACTTTTCAGAGCTCTTCCAAACATACGTGTTGTTTTTCAGAATGAGCGTCTTGTGTCACCCACTGACTGTGGGTCCTGCTCCTTTGATCACTAATGGGAACCCCTTTCAGTGAAAACCAGAGGTTTTTTTTCTGTGTGCTTATAATGCCTGAGCTCATGAAGAGAGGAGAAGCCCACTTAACAAATCTACCCATCCTTCCTGCTCCCAACAAGCATCTAGACAGTCAGCCGTCTACCCATTCACTCACC
>NC_022014.1:80650678-80652640 GCF_000317375.1 Microtus ochrogaster
CCATCCACCCATCCATCCATCCATCTAGACAATCAGTCTACTTACCTGTTCCCATCTGCCCATCCATCCATCTACCCTCCCATTCTTCAACCCAATCTCCCATCTACCTATCCATCCGGTCACCCAGCTGTCCATCCAACCATTCGTCTTTCAATCTACCCTCCCATCCACCTATGCACTCACTCACTAATCCATCCACTCCCATGTATCCATCCATCCATCCATCCATCCATCCATCCATCCATCCATGCACACTTTCATCCTTCCGGCCACCCTCTCATCTACCTGCTCATCTGTCTCCCCATCTATTTATCCATCTGTCCTCCCAGCCAGCCAGCCACCAATTCGTCCATCCACCCATCCATCCATTCGGCAAGTTATCCTTCAATCCCCCTCCCTCCATCCCTTCACCTGGCTTTTAAACTCTGACCTTGACAAGCTGAAGCTACAACTCCTTCCCTCACGGGGAAAGTGAGCTCACACACGGGGCCAACAGCTATGAGTGTGAGGTGTGCATGGAGGCAAAGAAGCACAAGGGGCAACCCAGGCTAGTGCAGACCACCCACGGGGGCATCAGAAGACCTGAAGCTGAATAGCCCCTGTGGGAAGGCTGGCAGGTGCTTGAATCCTCCCTTACCATCTTTATCTGAGAGATCCAGAAATGTCCAGAAGACAGGAGCCACCATGCAGAAGGAGGCCTCCCAGACACCAGCAGCTGAGCCCCCTAAGGCTTTCTTCCTGCGGTGGCACCAGAGCTGGGAGGAAGCTCTGTGTCCCCAGGAAGGTGGAGGAGGAGCGATGGAGCATCTCTGTGTCCCATGCCCCTACAAGGCTAAAAACTCCCGCCCGTGCAGTCAACCCTAGTCTACTCTCAGACAGGAAGGATGGAAAAGCAAAAGCAAGGCCGGGCCTGTTTCTCGCCTGCATTTCCTGCTTGGGAATCTGTGAGGTTCCCTAGGGGAATCCCACTGCCCCTCAGTGTCCCCCTGAAGTTCCTGGCTATATCCTGGCAATGGGCTCCCAATCCCAAGGGGTCTCAATAGCTCAACCTGTGGGGCCTGTGGGAGAGACAGAGGAGGGAGAAAAGAAGACAGACAAGACAGGGTTGATGGAAATATTGACCAAAAGGAAGGATGAAGAGGAGGAAGGAAGTCCTTGCTCAGAACACTTCCTGCAGCTGCAGAGAGAGGGGTTCATGTTGGTGAGGAAGGAAGACTGGTCAATGGGGCAGTGGTTCTCAGCCTTCCTGGCTCGGCGGTCCTTCAGTACAGTTCCTCATGTTGTCGTGACTCCCAACCATAAAGTTATTTTCATTGCTACTTCATAACTGTAATTTTGTTACTGTTATGAATCATAATGTATATACCCGGTATGTGACCCCAAAGGGATCGCGGCCCACAGGCAGAGAATCATGGCTTCAGGTAGACACCAGATTGCATTCCTAGGGACAAGTTTACCACACAGCTCTCCCAGGCTCTCTGCCCTCCCTGAGTTGGTACCACCTAAGGATCAGGGTGGATTGAGGGGATGTGGAAAAACCAAAAACCTCAGCCCACCCTTGGGTACAGGCCACCTTCTGACTTGGGTATTAGGGAGCGCCCATGAGTAGTAGATACCTGCTGGGGCAGGAAGCCATGGTGGAACTGAGGCCCGGAAGAGCAGCTAGAGGAAGGGCTTCTGGGAGAAGCACGAGGCCCCAGCACTGGGCACAGATGGAAAAACCTCTCCTCTTCGAGCAAGCTTGGCCTCAGGATTGCAGACCCAGGCTGTGGCAGCTGTCTCACTAGGAGCAGGAGCTGGCGCTGTCCGGGGGCTGCCAGGCTGCAGGGCTGTAGAGCCGCCTTTATTTTTAGCCTGGCCTGCTTGTTTTATTTGTTTGTGTTTTTGGCTCCTGTGCAGGAGATCTTTGAAGCTTTGTGTGTGTGTGAGGCCGCACTCACACTCTGTCCCATGAATGAATGA
>NC_022014.1:80652814-80655794 GCF_000317375.1 Microtus ochrogaster
CACACAGATGCCCTCCTGTCTGCTTCTGCTCTCCCCAGCTTTCCTGCTGCCGCCCTCCACTGCACCTCTCCCCGTGCCCTTCTCTACATAAAACATCTCCACTCCTCGTCCGATTTTGAAAATCAAGCCCTTATAATGACAGAAAATCCAGTCCGTCATGCAAAGGAAACTGGAATGGGTCCTTGTGTTAGACTGAAAATGGCTTTTGAAAGCACGGAAGCCCCTGTTGTTGCCAACTGGGTGACAGTTTGTCTTATAGTGAGGTTGCTGTATGTCCCCACAACCTCATAAAAGGGACCCCACGGTGAGAAGCAATTCTGAGGCCTGTTTTGGGGTTTTTGTTGTTGTTTTTTTTGTTTGTTTGTTTTTTCTGCTGTTATGGTTCATGAAGAAGCCATGGGGGTACCAGGAAGCCCCAAAGCAGTTTGCCAATCCCAGCTGTGGGCTTTCAAAACAGGTGTCACATCCCAGACTGAACACCTTCCCTTTGCAAAGAGTGATTGACTGACATGGGTGGTGGCCCCAGTCCATCGTGAGTGTCTGTGTCTGGCATTTTCTCATTGCTCTATTGCCTCAAGTCTTCTTACTATGGCCCAAAGGAGCGGGGGTGTGATTGCGTGCTTGCTTGCGTGCATGCATGTGTGTGGTGTGTGCGCGCGCGTGCGTGCGTGCGTGCGCGTGTGTGCATGTGACTTTTTCTCTCTTTGTTTTGAAACAGGCCTTTGCTATGCATCCTACCCAGGCTGGCTTTGAACTCGCAGTGATCCTCCTGCCTTTGTCTCCTAAATGCTAAGATTACAGGCCTGTGTTGCAACACTCAGCTTCTGTTTGATTGAGATAGCCTCATCCTGTAGCCAAGCAGAACTTGAACCCTCAATTCTCCCGCCTTAATCTCCCAAATGTTAGGGTTACAGATCAATACCGCCAAACCTGGACTTGGAGAGGCAAAGAGCTGCGCTTTGGACCTGAGAGTCTCACCCGAGAATTCTGTTCTTTCAGGATGAAGATATGGTTCAGTTGGTAGAGCACTTGCCTAGCATGTGTAAAGCCCTGAGCTAGCACCACTTATGCCAGGCATGGTGGCACACCCCTATGATCCTACCACATGGGAGGTGGAGCCAGGCAGACAAGGAGTTCAAGGTCATCCTTAGCTACGTAGCAAGTTTGAGGCCAGCCTGGATGTGTTTAGCAGAGGACAGCGGGTCTATTTTACAGCTGATGATGACTAATACCCAGCTCAGGTTGGGGCCAGCCTCCAAGCTCACTCCCGAAGCTGGGGCTCAGCCTGCCCCTCGATGCCCGGAAGGACTCAGGCTTTGCTCTAGCTGGGCCCATTGCTCAACTTCTCTCGCTTCTCCTGGAGTGGAGGATGCTCCCTGCTCAGCCAGGTCTTCAGAGTTTGGGGAGCTCAGAATGTGCACCCAGGTTAGAGGGGAGTTTCCTTGTAGGCGGTCTCTTCCCTGATAAGGACTGAAGGAAGCCTTGCCCTTCTAGCTGCTCTCTGTGCCCCAGAACACACAGAAGGGCAGTGGCTGAAGGAGGTTTTGCTCTTGTCTCACAATAGGGGTGACTTCATATCCCCGCTGCCCGGAGGTTAAGAGAAACATGGGAGATACCAAAGCACCCCTCTTCTGCTCCCGCCAGGCCTCTGCCAGCCCTCAGAAGCTGGCGGCTTTCTGCTGTCTTCTCGGCATTGCAGGAAGAGAAGTAGGTAGCTGCCAGCGAGCACTCTGAGCTGAGAGGATGGGACAGGTGAGCATGAGTGACAGGAGCCAAGCAGCCTCCCAAGACGACATCATATGGCCTTTGGGCTCTCCGCCAAGATGGCTTCTCTAGTGGCTGCACCGAACTCCAGCACTGTGTGCCTCAGCTGCTTCCTCATCCAAGCAGAGGGCCCTGCTCTAGGCGCATCATCTGGATACATCACAACAGAACGCTGGCTCTCTTGCTGCTCCTTGGTCTTACAGCCCTTGGCCCAGCCACAAAGAGGCTTTGGAGCTGGTTCTCTGTCCACTGTGGGGTTGTGCCATGTCCCCTAAGGCCTTGCTGCTCCCCATGGCTTTAGGTAAAGTGTTTGGCTGGGCTGAATTTCTCTGGTGGGACGAGTAAGGCCTGTGTGCGTTGGGAACCCTCCTGCCCACCAGCACTGAGACCCCACCTGCAGGTCTCAGTCCTTCCTGGACTTCAGGGTCTAAGACTGGGGACACCACGGTGGGCTCTGAATAAGAGGATGGGGCTGTGAGGAGTGGGGAGGACAACACAGCACTGTCAGCTGTGTTCAGGCCGTCCAAGATCTGACCGATGATCACAGGACCCTGAGTCCTGAGGTCGCTGTGGGTGCAGGTGGCATTATGGGCTGGAGTCGTCTAGTAACTGCTTCCATTCCCTTCTTCACAGAGCTGGTTTCTTTATTCACAGGCCTGCAGGAAGCAGGTGCCACGTGCCCAGTGGGCAGCGGGGTGAGCTGCTATGCTGCCAGTCCCCAGGGGTATCCTACTGCTGGTACTCTCTATGCCCCCCTCAAATACTAATATTTTACATCTATTTATTCTCTCTGTGTGTGCACACACACGCTTGCCTGCATGCGTGCAAGCACACACACATGTGTGTGTGCTATAGCTGGTGTATGGATGTCAGAGAACAACTTTTGGGAGTCTGTTTTTTCCTTCCACCGTGTGGGGCCCAGTGACTGAACCTGGGGCTGTCAGACTAGGCAGTCAGCGCCTTTTCTGCACTGAGCCACTCATCCTGCTGAGCCTCAGATCCATTTTACTTTCGAGACTTGAACCAGGTCCACCCAGCACCTGGGCCCCGGCTGTGGTTCCTGCAAAGGCTCCTTGCCCTCGCTGCTCACAGACTGCTGCTCCCATTTCTGCCTAGCAGAGGCCGATCTGACTAAATGGAGTGTGAGGGCGGGGAGGGGGGCAGGGACGTTTGTGTATGTGTGTCCACACAACTCCAACCTTCCTTGCCAAGTGTC
>NC_022014.1:80656349-80659938 GCF_000317375.1 Microtus ochrogaster
TTTTCCCTCCCCCAATTCCTCCCAGATCCTCTCCCACTTCTCCACCCAGCGTTATGCTCTCTCTCTCTCTCTCTCTCCTTAAACAAACACACACACACACACACATACACACAAAAAGACAAGGAACACACAAAGAAAAAACAAGAAAGGAAGCCAAAATGTATAAGCAAAATACCAGTAAGACAAAAAAAAAAAGCCCAAACAAGCAAAATGAGACAAAAAGTCTACAAAAACACCATTGAGATCCTTTTGTGTTGGCTAACTATGCCTGGGCACGGGGCCCACCCTGAAGGGTGGCTGATATGTCCAACAAGACCCCATTGCAGAAAACTAACTGTTCCTTTGCCAGGGTAGCATTTGCAGACTGCTTCTTGTTAGGGGTGGGAGCCATGTCTACTTCCCTCTCAATTTTCTTGTTTCAAATTTTACTTTTGCATTTACTTATTTTGTGTGTATGTGCGCGTGCCACAACACGCATGTGTGGGCATCAGAGGACAGCTTGCGAGAGTAGGCTTTCTCCTTCGGCAACGAGACCCAGAGATCAAGCTCAGGCCATCCAGGTTAGCGGCAAACACTTTACCCATTGAACCATCTTGCTAGCCCACTGAAAAGATTCTTTTCTTTCTTTCTTTTCTTTCCTTTTATGTGTATGAGCATTTTGCCCTCATGTACGTCTGTGAATGTCCGCATACATCCGTGTACGTCCACATATGTCCATGTATGTCAGTGTATAGCCATGTACCACATGCATAAAATGCCTGCAAAGGCCAGAAGGCTTTGGATCTCCTAGAACTGGAGTTACTGACGGTTGTGAGTCACCATGTGGATGCTGGGACTGGAATCTGGGTTCTCTGAAAGAAGAGTCAGTGCTCTTAACCACTGAGCCATCCGGTCACTGAAAGGGTTTTCTAAACAGACAGTGGGGAAGCCATCAATATACACAGAGACCAAATAAATAAACACGGCAATAGAAAGATTGGCAGGAAGAGAGAGGGGTGGGGCCAGGGAAGTCTGTCAAGATGTAGAGCATGTAATAAACTCTGTGTCACTCTGAAGACCTTGCTCTCGAGGCTCTCTGGGCCAATAATCATGATAAAGGTTGAGGAGCCAACAGGGGCACATATCCCTCTTGTCTCTGTAAAGGCACATCAGAAGAATAGACGGCCCCAGGCCTGGCTAGGAGGTTTTCTCCTCCCTGCAGACCCATGTCTGGCTCCTCATCTGAACACGTCTGTCTGTGCCCAGTTAATTCTGCACAGGCTGGCTAGATCCGGTGAGGTCAGTGTCCCTGGGTGACACCCAGAGGGATAAACTTTGTCCGGACACCTGCATATCTCATGGGAGGGTGAGGCGTGCTATAAAAGGGGCCTCTCTGAAATGCCTACAGCTGGCCCAGTAGGTGCACCAGTGGGTGCAGACTGCCAGGCTGTCTGGTGGGTGCAGTGTGCTCTCGCTCCACCGTAGTCATCCATGGTCACCAAACCGGTCCATCTTCCCACTGACTCTGAGAGGGTGTGCCGTGCAGATGCCTTCAAAGCTGGGAAAATAATGAGGCAGAACAAGGCGCCGTGAGTGGCTGGATACAACCTGAAGGACACATCCCAAGCCCCGCCCCAAGGGAGGCATCTGGGCAGGCTGGCTCCCACACTGTGAAAAAAGCTAAGCAGTAATTTGAATGTATTTTCCTTTCTCTGAGTTCTTCTTAAACCTGTATTGTGTGTTTTGCCTGCATGTATGAATTCACCACATGCATACCCTCGGATGTCAGAAGACTGCACAGACGGAACTGGAGTTACCAGACGGTTGTGAGCTGCCATGTGGGTACTGGGAATCAAATCAGTGTGATGTGGAATTTACCTTTGTGTGCTGTGATTACTATTAGTGAATAAAGAAACTGCTTTGGACCTATAGCCGGGCAGAACTTAGCTAGGCAGGGAAAACTAAACTGGATGCTGGGAGGAAGAAGGGCGGAGTCTGAGAGAAGCCATGTAGCCACTACTGGAGACAGAAGCTGGGAACTTTACCCAGTAAGCCACAGCCACGTGGCAATATACAAATGAATGGAAATGGGTTAAATTAAGATGTAAGAGTTAGCCAATAAGAAGTTAAGAGTTAATGGGCTAAGGTTTAATTAATACAGTGTCTGTGTGATTATTTCCGGGCTGGGCAGCTGGGAACTAACAAGAAGCCCCTTATTACACCAGAGTCTTCTACAAGTACTCTAAACAGCTGCACCATCTCTCCAGTCCCACCCCTTTTTTGAGACAGGATCTACTAACTGTGTAAGCCAGGTTGACAAACTCTAGATCCCCCCTGCCCCACCCACCCAAGTACTGGAAAAGTAGGCACACACAGCCATGCATCACCCCCTCATGGCATCTCATTTAAGACCTGGAGACCAAGACAACCCCAGGGCAGTACTCCCCACTGACATGAAACCGTCACAGGCTCAGATGCTTTTGTGAACTCCTGCTCCCCAGTCATTGCCTGCTACTCAGCTTCTCTGCCATCTGAGAGGGACCTTAGCCAGCCTGCAGGCAGATTCGGTGAGATTCAGAACCCAGAGCGGTGGGCAGACAGAAGCCAGAGAGCTGAGGACAAAGGTACGCCCACACTGGTTTAGGGTCTGCCTGCCATAGGCTGGAAGACCTGCCCATCACTCTAGGCTCCTGCTACACTCAGCTACCTGGCTGGTACCTTGCTTTCTCTCTCCCCTTCCTGCTGCCCTCTACTACAGCAGATAATGGCAGTTACTGGCCTTTGTGGCAGGTGTGGCATACAGCACAGATTCATCCCTCAGCAGCCCGGTGTTCGGGGGAGGAAACTGAGGTCTTGAGGAAAAACAGAGAGGTGTCAGCAGGTGCTGAAGCTGGATACCACCCTCAAATCTGTCTGGTGACTTCCAGGCCAGCTTGAAGGTGTCTCTAACCTCCAGTCCGAAAGTCACATGATGCTGAGACAGCTGAGTGCTGCCCAACAAAATTGGAAACTTTGATGCTTTTAAAGGATTATTTATTGTTGAAGGATATTAATTGGAAAAGTGTTACATTTGTTTATGCTGTGGAACATTTGTTTAATGATGCAAAGATGTGTTGTATTCTTTTATGTTGCATTGGTTTAGCTCTGTGAAGCTGTGTTACTTTGCCTGTCCAAAATATCTGACTGGTCTAATAAAGAGCTGAATGGCCAATAGCGAGGCAGGAGAAATCATAGGCAGGGCTGGAAGGCAGAGAGAATAAATAGGAGGAAAAATCTGGGAAGAAAGGATTATAAAGGAGCAAGAAAAGGAGAAGGAGAAGAGGACATCGGGGGCCAGCCACACAGCTACACAACCAGTGATGAAGAAAGAAAGAAAGAAAGAAAGAAAGAAAGAAAGAAAGAAAGAAAGAAAGGAAGGAAGGGGAGAGAGAGGGAAGGAGGGAGGGAAGTTGGAAGGAGGGAAGGAGGGAAAGAAGTAAAGTATATAGAATAAAGAAAGAGGGCTGGAGGGATGGCTCAGCGGTTAAGAGCATTGCATGCTCTTCCAAAGGACCCGAGTTCAATTCCCAGCAACCACATGGTGGCTCACAACCATCTGTAATGAGGTCTG